>NC_045452.1:45791211-45820564 GCF_002776525.5 Piliocolobus tephrosceles
GGGAATTGCAGCTGGCTTGTGTTTCCTGTTTTTATTGAATTATTCAACCCAATTTAAAGTCTGTCCTTGCCACGACTCCTCCTGCTCAGTGATATTACTCCCACAGCTTTAACCTTCTGGGTATATTTTTTATCACAATCCAACAGCAATAAATTTGACCTCATAAAGTACCAGCCCAATAGTCAGTGACTGTTTAATTAGGAGTTCTGACGGGCATGGAAACAAAGGCATTGTTTGGCGTCTGCCTGATTCAAACAGGAGTGGTGAGGTGGTCAGGAGACAGAACCATGGACCTGACTCAGGGAGAAAAATCTTGTTGAGTCTCTGAGTCTCTAGCCCATAAAACAGACTTCGTTTTTTACTTCCCTTTTGCTTTTTAAGGAAGTTGATTTGCATCAGCATGTTCTGGACTAGAGAGTTCAGGAAATGGGACAGTGAGGCAGCATGAATAGTCATTCTAAGGTACGTCCCTTGCTGAGAAGAGTAAGCTACTAACTTCCCATAAAATACACCTGAATGACCCTCTGCCCATCTTCTTCCCCATTTTAGGTACTAACAAGATATTAGAACTGGTCAGGATAAAACAATGGAGCCTTTCTGTGCTGGATTAAGTTTCCTATGGCTGCCGTAACAAATGAACACAAGCTGGATGGTTTAAAACAGCAGAAATTGGCCAAGGAATGCAGCCCGGTAGGTTTCAGCCTTACTTTATCCAGCCCCTATTCAAGATGGAGTCACTCTGGTTCAAACACCTTTGAGAATGGCACCAGCAGATTGAGTGTCTGGTGGGGGCCTGTCTTCATAGGTGGCGCCTTCTCTGTGTTCTCACATGTTGGAAGAGATGGGCAGCTCTTTTATGAGGTCATTAATCCCATTCACCACCTCCTAAAGAGCTTACCTCTTAATACATCAGGCGTTAGATTCTTACATACGAATTTTGCAGGCGCACAAACATCCAGACTGTAGCATCCAGATATTCTGTACAGAATATAACTGTTTTCTTTTACCTCACATATTTGTTTTACTTTTGTTTTTCGCTTGCATATGTTTTATGGTGATTTGTTAACTTACAGCTCTCTGTTTAATCTGCATGTATAATTGTCTCGTATCCCAAGAAGGCTTTTGTTTACCCTTTTTTTTTTTTTGAGATGGAGTTTCCCTCTTGTCACCCAGGCTGGAGTGCGTGGCGCGATCTTGGCTCACTGCAACCTCCACCTCCTGGGTTCAAACGATTCTTCTGCCTCAGCCTCCTGAGTAGCTGGGATTACAGGCACCCACCACCATGGCCGGCTAATTTTTTGTATGTTTAGTACAGACGGGGTATCACCATGTTGACCAGGCTGGTCTCAAACTCCTGACCTCAGGTGATCCATCTGCCTCGGCCTTCCAAAGTGCTGAGATTACAGGGGTAAGCCACCGCACCCAGCCATTATTTTTTATTATCCATTAATTAAACAGATATTTCTTCGTACCAACTACTTAGGATTATCTATTAGGCACAAAGAAAGGTGTAGCAACTTGGAGAATTGCTTCCCAGGTGGTCCAGTGGTAAGCAGCTGAGAAGCTGAATGCATGGGAAGGATGCATTCCTGGGGCACGTGTCCCAGAGACACTCACAATCCCTCAGGAAAGAAATCTTCCTGTGGAAGCACAAGTAATGAGGAGTCAGTTAGTTGGGTATTAAAAGGAAGTGACCCCTTTGAAAGCCAGATAACAGAAGGTCACACAGAAGTGCAGAGAAGCATGTCCTTTCAATCTAGCATACCTGCTCTGCTACGGCAGCTGTTCTCCACCTTGACTGCACGCTGGTATCACCTAGGAGCTTTAAAAATTGCTGATGCAAGAATCTCTCCCCAGAGAGCTGAAATTCATTGGTCATGGTAAGGCCTGGGCATCCACATTTCTAAAGCTCTCCTGGTGGCCACAGTGTGCAGCTACGGTTGAGACCCATAGTTGTGAGAGGAAGGAACAAAGGTGCCCCGGAGGCTAAACCAGTCTGGGGCTGGGTGTGGGAGGTATGTTAGGGGAGGAGCAGGAGCCCCACGAGAAAGTGAGATCTTTTCAACAAGGCGAGGCAGCCAGAAAGAGTGAGGGGGAAGGGTGGAAGGGGGAGAGGCTGGCTTACACTGTCTTCCCCTCAGGGAGTCTTCACATGGTTCTGTGATATGGAAAGAGAAACTCTCCTGGTGAGAAAAGTCCTCTGAGTGCCTGTTTCAGGAATGCAAATAAAAAGGGACCAAGCAGGTGCTGATTCCCCAGTGTCCTCACCAGCATCCTTGTGGTGCTGTGTGAATGCCATCAGCCCTACTGTTCTCTGCATCTCTCCAAGTAGACCCCGCAAAGGCTGGTGAGGGACACAGGCTCAGCCCATCTCATGTATCAGCTGGTCTGGACCCTGCACACCCTAACATGGTGCTCAGCAGTTCCTGGCTGTTTGGGGACCACTGCTCAGCACGGCCAGTGTCGCCTCCTACAGATGTCACCCCGTAACACCCTCCCTTTCAGACTGGAGTGGAAATGTTCCCTATCAGACAGAAAGATCCTGAAACAAGACCGCTTCTAAGGTTGAGTAGCAAAATGAAAGTGAGATTCCCAAACAGATTTCTTTTTCTGAGACAAAGACCCATTATCAGCTCATTTTCAGAAAATGCTGTGTGTTTTGAACACATATGGGGACTGAATACATGTTCAAATGATGACTATTTGTAAGCTTTTATATATTCATTACAATTTTCCCCAACTTTTATTTTGAAAACTTTAAACCTTTAGAAAAATTTAATGCCCAGACAACCTTCATCTAGAATCACTATTAATGCTTCACCATGTTTGCTTTCTCTCTCTGTCTTTCTCTCTCCACACACACAAGTGCACTTTAACAGCTCTGACATTTAGATGTGTCTTACAGTTGATAATGAGGCATAGCTAAGTGACACTTTCCTTTTTTCCCCAGTGGTTCAAATATTAATGGTGAATCTTACAATTGATGGCATCTTAGATTCAATAGACAACAGAACTGGAAACTGCTCAGTCTGCCTTATTGTCAATGCTACACAAATGCCAGCTATCATTACTATATTAATATAATGGTGAATTTGTCTAATTCTTCTTATAATTTTGTCCATTTTGATTTTGTATTTGAAATACAAAGCTATGTTGTTAAGTGCATATACATTTACAACTGCTTCACCTTCCTGGTGAACTGAAACTTTTTTCCTTTTTTTTTTTTTTGAGAGGGAGTCTTGCTCTGTCACTCAGGCTGGAGTGCAATGGTGCGATCTTGGCTCACGGCAACCTCCACCTTCCGGGTTCAAGCGATTCTTCTGCCTCAGCCTGCTGAGTAGCTAGGATTACAGGCATGCATTACCACGCCCAGCTAATTTTTGTATTTTTAGTAGAGACAGGGTTTCACCATATTGGTCAGGCTGGTCTCAAACTCCTGACCTCGTGATTTGCCCGCCTTGCCTTCCCAAAGTGCTGGGATTACAGGTGTAAGCCACCGTGTCCTGCTGAAACTTTTTATGATTATATAGCAGTCCTTCTTTAGTAATGCTTAGTGCCTTAGTTTATTTTGTATGATATTAATATAGTGAAATTAGCTTTCTTGGTTAGAATTTACCTGGTATATCTTTTGTCCTCTTTTTACTTCAAATTTTTCTGTATCCTTATGTTTTCTTTTTTTTGGCGGGGGGATGTTTATAAAAACCTAAAGCTTTATTATTTTAAAAAATATAGTCTGATAACTTTTATTTTGCTGGATCACTTAGTCCATTTGCTTTTGGATTCATTTCTATTATGTTGCTTTATGTTTTGTATTGTTCCTTTTTTTTTTTGTTAAGGTTCGTTTCTCTCCTTCCTTGTCCAAGTAATCCTTTTACTGGGTAATTTTTTTTTTTCTTTTGAGACAGAGTCTTGCTCTGTCACCTAGACTGGAATGCAGAGGCGTGATCTCAGCTCACTGCAACCTCTGACTCCCGGGGTCAAGCCATTCTCGCTCTGTGTGCCTCAGCTTCACAAGTAGCTGAGACGACAGGCATGTGCCACCACATCTGGCTAATTTTTTGTATTTGTAGTAAAAATGGGGTTTCACCGTGTTAGCAGGATGGTCTTGATCTCCTGACCTCGTGATTCGTCCACCTTGGCCTCTCAAAGTGCTGGGATTACAGGCATGAGTCACTGCGCCCGGCTTTTTTTTTTTTTTTGAGATGGAGTCTTGCTCTGGTGCCCAGGCTGGAGTGCAGTAGCATCATCTTGGCTCACTGCAGCCTCCATCTCCCCGTTCAAGCGATTCTCCTGCCTCAGCCTCCAGAGTAGCTGGGATTATAGGTGCCTGCCACCACGCGTGGCTAATTTTTGTATTTTTAGTAAATATGGGGTTTCGCCATGTTGGCCAGGCTGGTCTCAAACTCCTGACCTCAAGTGATCTGCCCGCTTCGGTCTCCCCAAGTGCTGGGATTACAGGTGTGAGTCACCGTGCCTGGCACTGACTGGGTAATTTTATTTCACGTTTTCCTCTAGCACAGGGGTTTTCTGTGTCTACACTATTAACATTTTGGACTGGATGATTCTTTGCTGTGTGGGCCGCTCTGGGCATCGTAGGACGGTTAGCAGCTTCCCTGACCTCTATTCACTAGATGCCAGCAACACATCTCCAGCCGTGGCAGCTAGATATGTTTTCAGACACTACTGAATGTCCACTGGGGGACAAAACTCAGCCCCTCCCCACTGAGAAAAACTTCTTTGTTAACGAGGTTACTCTAGAAATTTTAACATACTTAAACTCATCTATGTCTCAGATTAATCAGTGTGTTTATCCTTCTCCCAAACACAACAACTTTAAAGTTCTTTAATTTTCCCTCACCTGTATTTTAGCTGTTTTAAAAACTCATTGTTTAGATTAAAAAAAAAATTTATCATTGACAAATAAAACTTGTATTTATTTATCATGTACAACATGATGTTTTGAAATATGTATACATTGTGGAATGGGTAAATTGAGCTAATTAGAATATGCATTACCTCATATACTTAACATCTTTTGTGTTAAAAAATCACTTAAAATCTACTCTCTTAGTGATTTGCCAGAGAAATGTGACAGTACCTGGAGTGGGGCAAGCAAGTTAAGGGTGGGTTATTCCAGGTGGGTGATATTTCACTATGATTGTATATGACTGGGTGGGTTCTGTAGATAGGAAGCTGAGAAGTCCAGCTTCCGGTTAAAATCCTGCATGCCATTTTACAGGCCTGGCTATGGGCAACTGCAAGGCCTGGTAGGTCTAATGGGGAGACTCCCTACCCATACCTGACTTGGCACAGCCGGGACACTGCAGTCCCTGGAGGGAGCTGAGGTCAAGGTTTCAGGCCCCTGACCTGCCAAGTTCTTACACACACCTGCATTCCCAGCCGTGGCTCCTTCATTCCCAGGTCTCTCTATCCAAGATCTTCTTCAGGTGCCTCTGCCATGGCTTCTTTATGCGAGGGAGAGAGTAAGGAGTGGAGAACCTTGAAAAGACATTGTTATCCCTTCTGACTCAGTGGTACTTATCCCAAAGGTATTGTGTCAGCAAAAACCTCCAAAACAACAACTGAAAAAACCAATAATTTAAACTTGAGACCTATTATACAACATGTGGTGTGTCACTAACTATAATCTGACATGATACCCTTCAGGAAAAAAAGAGAAAAAAGTTATTGTTTTATAGAGTCAATGTTTGTTTAGACTAACCAGAATATTTACCAGTTTCTTTCCTATATTTCTTCATAATATCGCAGCATCCATCTGGGATCAATTTCCTTCTGTCTGAAATAATCCTTTAGATCTTTATCTAATAAACATGTTTTGATGTCGAATTCTCACAGTTTTGTTTGAGTCTTTATTTTATCCCTTTTCCTGACAGATTTGTTTTGCAAAATATACACTTCTAAGTTGACAAAGTTTGTGATGCACGTGAAAGGAATCCTACCACTGTTTGCCTTCGGTTAGGGCTGATAAATCATCTGGAAGTTTGGTTGTTTTTCACCCTTGAAGGTAACCTGCCTTTTCTGGTTTTGGTGTTCTGCATTATCACACTGATATGATTTCTTCTTATTTCCCCAGCTTGAGAATTGTCGAGATTCCTAAATTGGTAGACTGGTGTCTTTTATTAGCCATTGTCTTTTCAAATACTTGCATACTGCTTTTGCTATATTCTCTCTCACCTCCTTCTGGGACTCTGGTTAGTAACCAACACGTGGTAAGTTATCTCACTCTACCCTTCATACGTCTTGTATCCTAACCACTCATATTTTCCATTCTTTTGTTTCTCTGTACTGTGCCCTAGATAATAACTTCTTTCTCTTTAAAAAAGTGACAAAGTGAGACTCCGTCTCAAAAAAAAAAAAAAAAAAAAAAAAACAAGGTGTAACAAGGTCTTAAAATTCAACTTCAAAACTAAATTTTATTTATTATTTATTTTTTTGAGATGAAGTCTCCCTCTGTCACCCAGGCTGGAGTGCAGTGGTGTGATCTTGGCTCATTGCAGTCTCCACCTCCCGGGTTCAAGTGATTCTCCTGCCTCAGCCTCCCAAGTAGCTGGAATTACAGGTGTGCACCACCATGCCTGGCTAATTTTTGTACTTCTGGTAGAGACGGGGTTTCACCATGTTGGCCAGGTTGGTCTTGAACTCCTGACGTCAGGTGATCCACCTGCCTTAGCCTCTGAAAGTGCTGGGATTACAGGTGTGAGCCACTACACCCGGCCACATTTTATTTCTATATACATGCAGCAAACATTGAAAAAAGTTTCAAAAAAGCAATCACAGATCTACCCTCCCTATGACGGTTAATTTTATGTGTCAACCTAGCTAGACTGATTGGGTAAAACATTAGTCTTGATGTTGGTGTGAAGGTATTTTTAAAGATGAGATTAACATTTAAATTCATAGATTTTTGAGTAAAGCAGATTACCCTCCATAATGTGGGTGAGTTCCACTTCTATCACTTGAAGGAAGGCCTTAAGAGAACAGAAGCCTGAGGTCCCTTGAGGAAGAGTTAATTCTGCCTCCAGACTGCTTTTGCTCAGGCTGAAACATCCACTCTTCCCTGGGTCTCTAGCCTGTTGGTCTGCGCTGCAGTTTTTGAACTTGCCAGCCTCCACAGTTCCTTAAAATAAATCTCTGTGTTCATTCTATTGGTTCTGTTTCTCTGGAGAACCCTAATACCCTTCCTTTTCTTTTCTTTTTTTCTTTTTGAGACAGGGTCTCATTTCATCACCCAGGCAGGGCCAGAGGGCAATGGCGTGAACATAGCTCACTGCAATCTTGACCTCCTGGGCTCAAGCTATCCTCCCACCTCAGCCTCCTGAGGAGCTGGGACTATAGACACACGCCACCATGCCTAATTTTAAAACTTCTTATAGAGAAGGGGTCTCACCATGTTGCCTGGAATGGTCTCAACTCCTGGGCCCAAGTGATCCTCCCACTTTAGCCTCCCAAAGTGCTGGGATTACAGAAGTGAGCCATTGTACCTGGAGATTCCCTTTTTCGCTCAGTTCAAAGTCAAAATTAGTCTCAGCGGTGTCTAACCTGCTGTTAAGCCTGTCCCCTGGCTTTTCAAACTTCCACAACTATACTTTTTATTTCTAGGGTTTGTTTGTTTGTTTGTTTTTAAATAACAGATCTGGCCCTTGACTGCAAATCTAGTTTTTGAAGCTTTAGACTGAGAGATCCCAGATGACTCAGACCTTGTACCTAGCACAGTACCTGGTCAACAGCAGGCAGGGTCTAGGAAGTACTTGTGGAATGAGTGGCCATTGAGATGGCAAACTAGAGCCTTTTTCACACTGTGTGTATCTAACAATTACACACAGGTAGTATCGTGTATCATGAACACATACAGTGCCACAGAGAGTAACACTTTAATGGAGCATCAGCAGCATATAAAACATATATAGGTAGAAAAATAAATTCAGTCAAAGTACCCCAAAGAATCCAAAAGTCCGTGTTCTGGATAGCATTGAGCTGACCACCCTTGAGTTGAGATTGATTTTCAGATCAATCTATCCATAATCTGGTAGAACGTTACAACATCTCCATTCTTATTCCTCATTTAAAATTTTTAAATATTTCTGTTTCTCACAATTTTTTTTTTTTTTTTTTGAGACGGAATCTCACTTTGTCACCCAGGCTGGAGTGCAGTGCCGCTATCTCGGCTCACTGCGACCTCCTCCTCCTCCCGGATTCATGCAATTCTCCTGCCTCAGGCACTTGAGTAGCTGGGATTATAGGCATGCGCCATCACGCCCAGCTAATTTTTGCATTTTTAGTAGAGACAGGCTTTCACCATGTTGGCCAGGCTGGTCTTGAACTCCTGCCCTCAGGTGATTCGCCTGCCTCAGCCTCCCAAGGTGCTGGTATTACAGGCGTGAGCCACTGTGCTCGGCCCTGTTTCTCACAATTAAAACATGATCCTATTTTAGTGATATAAGGGGCTGAAAATTACACTGTCAGTGGCCAACTTTTAAAAACTTCGCGAAAGCCTTTATAAGGCAGTGAGTTCCCAAATGGAATATTTTTGCCAAGCGAACCTTTAAAATGTAGCTCTTTGGTTGCTTAGGTAAGTCCAGGGTCTGGGAGTTCTAGAAGTGGGGCTGGCTTAGATGGTCTTGGCCCTCGTTTTCTGCCCCGATCCCTCACTGAGGCAGATGTGAGATGGAGCACGTCACTGTGCCCAGCCGAGTGTGTTTCCTTCTCAGAGCCTAGCTCTGGGGTCCCTGCCCAGGCGGGGTCCCGAGGCTGCAGCTGTCATCAGGATTCTGCTTGCTGCTCTCAGAGTCTTCTGCAATGACACTTAGCTTGTCGAAAACATCATTCTCATCCGAGAATGGAAAGGAGAAAAACAGAAGTGTGTTATGATGAGGATGGCCCAAAAACTGTGGAGGGAAAGAGGACAGTTAATGATCAATTTTCTCCATTTCTTTTTCTAGGTTTACAAATATTTTTTCACAGAACTCCTGGCTGGAAAATTTATTTTATTTATTTAATTTTTAAATGTTTATTTCATTTTTTTTGAGATGGAGTCTTGCTCTGTCACCCAGGCTCGAGTGCAGTGGCACGATCTCAGTTCACTGCAACCTCAGCCTCCCAGGTTCAAGCAATTCTCCTGCCTCAGCCTCCCAAGTAGCTGAGATTACAGGCATGTGCTACCACACCCGGCTGATTTTTGTATTTTTAGTATAGATGGGATGTCACCATGTTGGCCAGGCTGGTCTTGAACTCCTGACCTCAGGCAATCCACCTGCCTCGGCCTCCTGAAGTGCTGTGATTACAGGTGTGAGCCACTGCACCCAGCCTGTTTTATTTTATTTTTTGAGACAGGGTTGTGCTGGGTCGCCCAGGCTGGAGTGCAATGGTGCAATCACCGCTCACTGCAGCCTTGACCTTCTTGGCTCAACTGATTTTCCCACCTAAGACTTCTGAGTAGCTGGGATTACAGGCACGTGCCACCATGCCCAGCTAATTCTTTTTTTTTTTTGGTAGAGATTAGAGATGAGGTCTCACCAAGTTGCTCAGGCTGGTCTCCAACTCCTGGGCTCAAGTGATCCTTCCATCTCAGCGTCCCATAGTGCTGGGATTATAGGTGTGAGCCACCATGTCTGGCCAAAAATGCTATTTTATTTTAATTAATTAATTCGTTTTTTTTTTTTTTTTTTTGAGACGGAGTCTCGCTCTGCCGCCGGGGCTGGAGTACAGTGGCCGGATCTCAGCTCACTGCAAGCTCCGCCTCCCGGGTTCACGCCATTCTCCTGCCTCAGCCTCCAGAGTAGCTGGGACTACAGGCGCCCGCCACCTCGCCCGGCTAGATTTTTGTATTTTTTGGTTGAGACGGGGTTTCACCATGTTAGCCAGGATGGTCTCGATCTCCTGTCCTCGTGATCCGCCCGAAAGTGCTGGGATTACAGGCTTGAGCCACCGCGCCCGGCCAATTAATTCGGTTTTTTAAATGTAAGACAGATTCTTATTCTGTCGCCCAGGCTGGAGTGCAGTAGCATGATCTTGACTCACTGCAACCTCCGCCTCTCAGGTTCAAGCGATTCTTGTGCCTCATCCTCCCGAGTAGCTGGGACTACAGGTGTGCACTACCATGCCCGGCCATTTTTTGTATTTTCAGTAGAGACAGGGTTTCGTCATATTGACCAGGCTGGTCTCAAATTCCTGACCTCAGGTGATCCGCCCACCTTGGCCTCCCAAAGTGCTGGGATTACAGGCGTGAGCCACTGTACCCTCCTAAAACGTCTATTTTAAAAAGTGATGGGCAAGGCGCAGTGGCTCACATTTGTAATCCCAGCACTTTGGGAGGCTGAGGTGGGCGGATCACCTGAGGTCAGGAGTTTGAGACCAGCCTGGCCAACGAACATGGTGAAACCCCATCTCTACTGAAAATACAAAAAAAAAAAAAAAAAAAAAAAAATAAGCTGGGCGTGCTGGTGAGTGCCTGTAATCCTAGCTACTCAGGAGGCTGAGGCAGGAGAATCCCTTGAATCTGGGAAGTGGAGGTTGCAGTGAGGCAAGATTGTGCCACTGTACTCCAGCCTGGGCGACAGAGCAAGACTCCTTCTAAAAAAAAAAAAAGAAAAAGAAAGTGACAACAGTATGATGGTTCCTCAAAAAATAAAAATAGAATTACCATCTGATCTAGTAATTCCACTCTTAGGTATTTACTCTAAAGAACTGAAAACAGGGTGTTGAAGACATATTTGTACATCCTGTTCATAGAGGCATTTTCATAATAGCTGAAAGGCTGGAAGCAGCCCAAGTGTCCACCCACCAATGGATGGAGGAGTGAAGTGTGGTCTATACACACAATGGAATGTCATTCAGCCTTATACAAAATAGTTCTGACACCTGCTAAACAGGGATGAACTTTAAAGACATTATGCCAAATGAAGGGCCCGGTGTGGTGGCGGGCACCTGTAATCCCAGCTATTCGGGAGACTGAGGCAGGAGAATTGCTTGAACCCTGGAGGCGGAGGTTGCAGTGAGCTGAGATTGCACCACTGCACTCCAGCCTGGGTGACAGAAAGAGACTTCATCTTGGAAAAAAAAAAAAAAAAAAAGAAAGACAGACATTATGCCAAGTGAAATCAGCCAGACATGAAAAGACAAATACTGTATAATTCCGCTTATACGAGGGACCTAGACTAGTCAATTTCATTAAGACACACAGAGTGGTGGTGGCTGCCGGGGCCCTGGGTGGGGAGAAGAAGGAGTTACTGTTTAATGGGTAGAGAGCTTTGGTTTTGAAAGATGAAAAAGTTCTGGAGATGGATGGTGGTGATGGCTACACAGACAGATGAATGTACTTAATGCCACTGAATTGTACTCTTAAAGAGGATTAAGGTGATACATTTTATGTTATGTCTATTCTGCCACGATTAAAAACATACGTGACAATAAATACGCAACTCATTTGCTAAGTGATCACATGTCACCTTCTAATAGTTCCTCTTTTCAACCAGGAGGGAACATTTTTATTCTGATCATGATGTGGTGAGGCTGTCACACCTCTAGGAAGCAGGCACGTCACAGGCCCTGGATAAATGTGTCTTGGAATAACAAACAGAATCTCCCATGTGTCTTCTGGCTGAGTTAGGGGCCCTCTGGTGCTCCCTAGCATCCCACAGGCTCCTGGATTTCAGCACTACCGACCACCTGAACTGTGGCTAGTTTGAGTCGATATGTTGCTGTAAGTGGAAATTATATACCAGATTTCAAAGACTGTATGAAAAATAGAATGTAAAATATCTCAATCATTTTTTAAAATATTGACGACTTATTAAAATGATGCTATTTTAGATATACTGGCTTATATAAAATATATTATTAATGTTAATTTAACCTGTTTCTTTTGACTTTTTTTTTTTTTTGAAATGGAGTCTCGCTCTGTCGCCCAGGCTGGAGTGCAGTGGTGTGATCTTGGCTCACTGCAACCTCCAACTCCTGGGTTCAAGCGATTCTCCTGCCTCAGCCTCCCCGGTAACTGGGATTATAGGTGCCCGTGACTATGCCTGGCTAATTTTTATATTTTAGTAGAGATGGGGGTTTCACCATGTTGGCCAGGCTAGTCTCAAACTCCTGACCTCAAGTAATCCACCACCTCAGCCTCCCAAAGTGCTGAGATTACAGGTGTAAGTCATGGCATCTGGCCTCTTTTGATTTTTTATTATTATTATTATTTTTCTACAGGTGGGGATACTCACTGCTATACAAACGAGGATTTTTTTTTTTTTTTTTTTTTTTTTGAGATGGAGTCTCGCTCTGTCGCCCAGGTTGGAGTGCAGTGGCATTGTTTTGGCTCACTGAAACCTTTGCCTCCCAGGTTCCAGAGATTCTCTTGCCTCAGCCTCCTGAGTAGCTGGGACTACAGCTGTCTGCCACCATGCCCAGCTAATTTTTGTATTTTTAGTAGAGGTGGGGTTTCACCATGTTGGCCAGGCTGGTCTTGAACTTCTGATCTCAGGTGATCCACCTGTCTCATCCTTCCAAAGTGCCAGGGTTACAGGTGTGAGCCACTGTGCCTGGCCAATCTTTTTTTTTTTTTTGAGACGGAGTTTCGCTCTGTTGTCCAGGCTGGTGTGCAGTGGTGTGATCTCGGCTCACTGCAAGCTCCACCTCCCGGGTTCACGCCGTTCTCCTGCCTCAGCCTCCCGAGTAGCTGGGACTACAGGCACCCACCACCTCACCCGGCTAATTTTTTGTATTTTTAGGAGAGATGGGGTTTCCCAGTGTTAGCCAGGATGGTCTCAATCTCCTGACTTCATGATCCGCCTGCCTCGGCCTCCCAGAGTGCTGGGATTACAGGCGTGAGCCACTGCACCTGGCCCAATCTTTGGACTTTTAAAAAATGTGGTTACTAGCAAATCTAATATACACATGGCTTGCAATATGTTCGATCAGACAGAGCTGCCTTCTCACTTTTAATGGACACCAACTCTTCTCAGTTTGTGTCACCTGTAGCCAGGGCTCCTAAAGGGCAGGGACCACAGTCTGATAATCTTTGTCTCTCCAGTGCTTTGAACAATAAAGAGGCCCCTATATGTTTCCTGAAATCTCTGCTGGTTTCCCACTGTCCATTCTTCATCTTCCTAGGTTCACCAATGCTCTTAATCTTCATAATTAGATGGAGAACCTTCTCTAAAGCTTTGCATCTTGAACCCCTCCCCTCCAGATGGAACCCCTCTTAGTGTCATTTCTACACTCAGCCTTCTGATATGACTTAATGGAACCTCAGGGTGGCTGCACTACCTCCTGGTGTGGACCTGTTGGGATTTTCCCTTGTGGGTTTTGAGCAGCTGATGGAGGGTGGTGGGGTGCTCCTCTGTTGGGCCAAGAAGGAGGCTGGTGGGAAGGGGAACCTCTCTAAACTTCGGATCCAGTGGACTAATGAGAATGGGCTGGAAGCTACTCTGGATTTTCCTGGGATAATGGGGACAGGAGAGATCAAAGGAAGGTGTACCGAATCTCAAGGAAGTAGTATCAGCTGAGTCTCCTGGTTGGACACACACACACACACACACACACACACACACACACACCCCACACTGGTGGCTGGCTCAATAGATGAGTGTAGGATGAACCTCCCTAGTGCTTTTTTAACTCAAAGTCTCCATCCCCAGCAAATCTCCCTAAACTCTAAATGATCCTTTGGGTCCTGGTTAATGGATTCGATGCTTTATGAATCAAGCTGGAGAAAGTCGTGATGTGATGCGAGGACCCCAAACTGCTCCGTAGTTGCTCAACCCCTCTCCAGCACCCTCCACTCCCTTCTCTGATTTCTCAGCTCTTACAGGGGCTGGCTCCACGGTCAAGTCTGCAAAGTCTTCTAGTCAAGTCTGCAAAGTCTTGGAGGTGAGAGCTCTTGCCAGCAGGCCCCTTTATAGTTCGTTCCGTCTGTTCTTTCCTATCTGACCAGTTTCTTTGATGGTGAAGCCAGAAGCAAAAATAGCAGGTGAATCATTTTGTTTCCTCTTGGTTCTCAGTTAACACAAAACCTTTGAGCCAAGCAAAGGGCCCACCCTCATTCTTTGTTCTTCCTGCTGCAGCTGTGGCTTCTCAACAGCTCATAGAGGATTCTTAGTTCATTCTGGTGCTGCAGTCTCATTGGTACTTTTTTTTTTTTTTGAGATCGAGTCTCGCTCTGTCGCCCAGGCTGGAGTGCAGTGGCGTGATCTCTGCTCACTGCAACCTCGGCCTCCCAGGTTCAAGTGATTCTTGTGCCTCAGCCTCCTGAGTAGCTGGAATTACAGGCGTGGCTAATTTTTGTATTTTTGGTAGAGACAGGGTTTCACCATGTTGGCCAGGCTGGTCTCGAACTTCAGACCTCAAGTTATCTGCCAGCCTCAGACTCCCAAAATGCTGGGATTACAGGTGTGAGCCACCATGCCCGGCCTGGCACTCTTTGTAGGGGGTTCTAGTCGCTCTGAAACACTTGCCTATGGTCCTGTGCCCCACTTTCCATCGAGGGTAGATGCAGTGCTGTGTTGCCCAGATCTCTTTTATGGTGGAGGTGCTTGTTCCCCAAGCCTCCAGGAATACTGGAGGCTGAAATGGCTCATAGCTGAGTCCCCTTCTAGGCTGTGCCCTTCCCAGAAGGCAGTTGCCTCGGCCAAGGCTCTGTGCCCTTCCCAGAGGCAGCCTGCATCAGCTGACTGGTGGTGCGGGGACAAGGGCCTGATATTAGCTATCACAACAACACATTAATAGGACCAGACATGCAGGAAGTGGCAAGGCATTGGTGAGGCACACACACTGCAGAGGGTGAGAAACTCACCCTGTAGAGATTCAGGGACCTGCCACATCCGTGAAATTTGAGGGGACCCTTGCAGTGGGGCATGCCAGGACATCCTCTTTAAAGGATCAATTATTGTGTCTCGCCCCTCCCACCACTAGGAAGGAAGCATTGTGCTGTGGAGGCCTCAGGGTTCTGAAGGCAGCATGTTCCACGCCTAGGAATACTGACTGCTCCAATATGCTTATCAAACGACACAGGAGGCTGTTGGCACTGAGGGGCCCAGGGCAGGAAAGGGCCCTGCAGAAGATATGGGCCGTGGAGCCTGCAGCCCTATGCACACCTCAGGACTGGTGCATTATCCCCAGGGACGGCCTGTGACTCCAACCTGGGGAATGTGTGACTTGGCACATCCTTGAAGTGTCTGGGGTGGGAAAAGATGCTGGGTGGAGTTTATGGCAAATTCCAAGAGGAAAATCACAGCATAGATACGAGAGTTCTGGGGTCAGGCGGGGCCATCTGCAGCAGATCATTATACCCTGTTTGAAAAAGCAGCTCTTGGGACGCTATGGGGACCTGGCAGAGACAGAGCTTCTGACCAGGGACGTGAGGTGATCGTGCTGCCCAGAAGCGACCATCATGAGGCCTGAGACCCAGCAGGCCCTGAGATGGGGTCAGAGGGTGCATGTCGGCCACATGCAGGTGGCTGGGACTCCTGTGCCCTCTATCCCTGTTGCACAGTGGCTGTGTCTGCTCACACAATGACTGCAAAGGGGGATGGGTACTTATGCCCAGCTGAAGAAGGAGGAAAGGCCGGCGTGGTTTCATGGCATTCATGGCAAGGTTAGCATGGTACGTGGGCACACACTGAAAGTGGCCCGCTACTGCACTTCAGCCCCAACCAGGGAGAAAGCTTCCCCACGGGCGGAGATTTGGGCTGTGGGTCTGGTCATCCCCTTTACGTGGAAAGAAAAGCAGCCCAAGATCCGGCCAGCGGTGGGATCCCAGGCAGGGGTTAGTGATGAGGCTGGTAGTCAGGGGCACTGGGGAAGGAAGGCTGGAAAGTTAGGGACAAGGACATCTGGGAAGAAGGATGGACCTGAGGGAGTAGCTGGAGCGTGGAGATTTCTGCGTCCCATATTAACTCCCACTGAGAGCATGTGTCATAGACAGCAGACGGCCAGGGAGACATGATGACACAGCCAGTGGATGTCAGCCAGCCTCTGCCACTGGTCACCTGTACGTGGCACAGGGCTCATGAACACAGCAGCCGTGGTGGCAGGGATGGAGGCTGCGCGTGGGCCTGAGAGAAGGGGCTCCCACTCCCATGGCTGGGTAGCCACGACTGCTGCAGAATGTCCAACCTGCCTGCGACAGAGATCAATGCTGAGCCCCCGATATGATGGCATCCCCCAAGGAGACCAACCAGCCATGGTTGGTCTCCTGGTCTCTACCAGGAGAGACCAACCATCTCTCCTGGCAGAGGATGCTGTTGGGGGTTGAATTCTATTCCTACAAAATTCCTATGTCCTGGGCCACGTGCAGTGGCTCAGGCCTGTAATCCCAGCACTAATTTTTTGTATTTTCAGTAGAGATGGGGTTTCACCATGTTAGCCAGGATGGTCTCCATCTCCTGATCTTAGGTGATCCACCCGCCTCGGCCTCCCAAGGTGCTAGGCTTACAGGCATGAGCCACTGTGCCTGGCCTTCTAAAATATTTTTTACCTGGCCCTTTAAGAAAAAGTTTGCGAAACCTGGTCTCAAAGGTTCCCAGAGCCCAAAGCTCCGCCCGTGGGGAAGCTTTCTCCCTGGTTGGGGCTGAAGTGCAGTAGCGGGCCACTTTCAGTGTGTGCCCACGTACCATGCTAACCTTGCCATGAAACCACGCCGGCCTTTCCTCCTTCTTCAGCTGCGCATAAGTACCCATCCCCCTTTGCAGTCATCGTGTTTTCTGCACCTGGTGGCAAGCTGATGGCATCGACTCTCTCGAACCACTCTGGAAGGGGCAGTGGTGCATCCTGGCTGGAGCTGACCTTTAGTTTAGGAGTGATTTGCTGTTCGTGTCCTGCAGGGCCTGTCAGGACCACTGTGGTCTCACAGGTGTTTGCTCTCCTGGTAGAGGATGCTGTTAGGGGTTGAATTCTATTCCTACAAAATTCCTATGTCCTGGGCCAGGTGCAGTGGCTCACACCTGTAATCCCAGCACTTTGGGAGGCCAGAGCGGGCAGATCACTTGAGGTCAGGACTTTGAGACCAGCCTGGCCAATATGGTGAAACCCTGTCTCTACTAAAAACACAAAAATTCACTGGGTATGGTGGTGGGCGCCTGTAATCCCAGCTACTTGGGAGGCGGAGGCAGGAGAATCGCTTGAACCCAGGAGGTGCAGATTGCAGTGAGCCAAAATCATGCCACCCCATTCCAGCCTGGGTGACAGAGTGAGACTCTGTCTCCAAAAAAAAAAAAAAAAAGAAAAGAAAAGAAATTCGTATGTCCTAATCCCTCTACCTCAGAATGTGACTGTACTTGGAGACAGGGTTGCTGCAGAGGGGATCAGTTAAGTTAGAATGAGGCTACAGTGGAGTAGGGTGAGCCCTCCCCCCGTGACTGGTGTCTGTATGAAGAGGGGGCAATGTGGACACAGACACTCACATAGGGAGAAGTCTGTGTGAAGATCAAGGCAGAGACTGGGTGATGCCTCCAGAAGCCAAGGAATGCCAAAGATCGCCAGCAACCCTGAAGAAGTTAGGGGAGAGGCCTGGGACAGATCCTCCCTCACAGCCTCCGAGGAACCCACCCTAGTGACACTTTGACTTTGGACGTCTGGCCTTGAGAACTGTGAAAGAATCAATTCCCGTTGTTTAACTGCACAACGAGTGCTACTTTGCTACAGCAGCCCTGACAAACTAATAGAGAGGCCATATCACATGGTGCCAGACCAATGGGCCCACTGACAGTGAAGGCGGGACCCCCGGTCGTATCACACCCTGCACCACCCAGCAGCTGCCAGCCTGGAAGAAGAACGGAGCGGCCTGTTTAAAGGGCAGGGGAGGTGCCAGCTTCGAGATGACACCTGCTGAGAGCGGGGCATTGTCCTCCAGCACCTGGCACGCACTCAGGACCGACAATCATCACGTGATGCTGTGCCCCCAGCAGGTGGAACGCCCGGGTCTGGAAGCAAGCGGGGGGCAGGAGTGGCCCTGTTCACCCTCATGCCCAGTGACCTACTGGAGAAATTGCTGCTCCCTGACCTCGCGGTTTGAGGCTCTGTGGGTCTAGGGCAGGACCAGCAAAGGAAGGCCCATGGGGCAGATCCGGCCTACCACTTGTGTTTTCGTATGGCTTGAGGATTTTTAAATGATTACATTTAAGTGGTTATATAAGTGAATACATAATTTTGATTTTTATTTCTTGCCAACAGAACCTAAAATATATATATAAATTTAAAACATTTTTAAATTTTGAGACAGAGTCTTGCTCTGTTGCTCAGGGTGGAGTGCAGTGGTGTAAGGGTTCACTGCAACTTTCACCTCCCGAGTTCAAGCGATTCTCCTGCCTCAGTCTCCTGAGTAGCTGGGATTACAGGCGTGCACCACCATGCCTGGCTGATTTTTGTATTTTTTGTTTTTGTTTTTGTTTTTTGAGATAGAGTCTCGATCTGTCACCCAGGCTGGAGTGTAGTGGTGCGATCTTGGCTCACTGCCAGCTCTGCCTCCCGCATTCACGCGATTCTCCTGCCTCAGCCTCCAGAGTAGCTGGGACTACAGGCGCCCGCCACTGCGCCCGGCTAATTTTTTGTATTTTCAGTAGAGATGGGGTTTCACCATGTTAGCCAGGATGGTCTCCATCTCCTGATCTTAGGTGATCCACCCGCCTCGGCCTCCCAAGGTGCTAGGCTTACAGGCATGAGCCACTGTGCCTGGCCTTCTAAAATATTTTTTACCTGGCCCTTTAAGAAAAAGTTTGCGCCACCTGGTCTAAAAGGTTCCCAGAGTGGGAGCATTTCTACCAGAGGACACGAAACAAGGACCGATAAAGTTTAAGCCGCCTCCTCAGGCCAAGAGACTGGCAGGCAAGAAGAGAAGTCACCACTGTACACAGTGGGCACCCGCCACAGTCACTGGGCACTTCCTGGGACTCCCCTGCCCGATTTTGACAGCAAATTGACAAGTGCAGGGACAGGCCATTGCCTGAGATGGGCCTGGGGACCAGAGGCTCAGTCCTCTCCGGGATGAAGGCTGGGATACCCAATCAAGTCAGCAGCCCCTACAGCACAAGCTCCTCCCGGGAGAGGAGAGCGGACCCTCAGGGCCAGCAGAGGAACGGGCCAGCCCACAAGCGTTCCTTTGTGGTCCTGAGACCTGCAGCAGCAGTGGGGGTTGGAGTGCATTCCACTCATCTTCCTTCTGTAACCTTCCCCAGGAAATGAGATCAACTCAGATCCTGGAGGAGCTGTTTCCAGTAGATCCAAGTGGTCCCAGGGGTGAATGTAATGGATGCTGTGGTACCTTCAGGAAGGAGGTACTCGTGCTCCTAGCTCCTGTCTGCTGCTGTCTCACCCCTCACCCTAGCTTAGGGCCCCTTCCTGGGAGTAGCCCACATCCAGGCCATGGCCAATATGGAGTTCACATGCCCATCCCTCTTGCCTCAGCTTAGGACATCTCTAAGGGGCCACCCCCACTCGAGAGGTCACATGGGATTGGCTGAGGCCTCTGTTGTGGTTGTGTGAAAACTCAACCTCTCTCGGCCTCATCTGGTTACCTTCACTCCCTTAGGGTATTATTCCCAAGGATGTTCCCCATTCAGCCTTTTGAATGCAAATCTCTATCTTAGAGTCTGCTTCCTGGGAAATGGGACCAAAGAGAGTTCCTTTGGGTCTGGGCTTGGCATCTTCTCATTTTCAAGTGTCAGTGACTATCCAGAGTTTCATTTCTTAGGGCTTCTTCAGTCCTGTTATCATTAGTCAGTTGCATTGTTTCTTCTCCTAACCCTTTTAAAAATAGCCTTCTTAAAGACCAGGAAACACCACCCAGAATTTCAATCACTCTCGCATATTCCAAAACTGGAAATGTGCCTTTCCTTCCTCCCATTCTCTCCCTCTGGCGATCTGCTGGCATTTAGCCTCGAGTTTTCTCTTTTTTCCACACTGGGCTCTGCTTTTCCCCTCCTCCCCTAGAACCACCACCTTTGCTCCCCAGGGACCTGGGGCTTTGGGCAGTGAAGGCTGGAGAAGGAGCGACACCCTAGGGTGTAGGGAGGGCTACTGGGCAAACCTGCGCCCCTTTCCTTGGGGCTGTTCCTTGACTTCAGACTTCCCTGAAATGGTTACAAGAGAATGGACCAGCACACAAAGACGTGTGTGTGTGTGTGTGTGTGTGTGTGTGTGTGTGTGTTTTCTCCTGGAAAACATGTTGTCTGGAATTGGGCAGCCTTAACTTGAAAGGAAAGCTCTTTCCAATCAAGGTTTTCGAATCTGCATATCTCTCCACCCTACCTACCTCTTTCAGGTGCTGTGGAAGAGAATTCCCAGGGGAGAAGGTGTACTTTGTCTTCTTATAAATGCACCACAGCAAGGCGAAGCAGCCAAGGAGTGCCAGGCAGACCACGAAGACCGAGGCCATGAGGATGATGGCCACCATCCAGGAGGGGACCGTTTCTGCCAGGGATAAGGGGCATGTTACATTCTTGTCACAGGTTGGGTCACGGTGATCCCAAGAGCATTTTAACCATTACAATCCCTGAAAACAGAGCCTGTATGTTCATCTTGGGAGATGTCTCAGAAACACAGCAACTGGTTCGAGGACCCAGAGGTTTTCGAAGAATTTCACCCTTTTCTTATCTTCTCCAAAGTTTGGTGTCTGGAATTATTGCTGATATACATCAAAAGAATAACAAGCAATAATTCTGATCCACTGTACCTACTGGCAGTGTAGCAACGGGCCTCTGGATATACCACTTCTGCCTTGACAGAGCAAGTGAGACTCCCCTGGACACGTGAGCCTGTGTTAAACACAGGCACCATCTCATTCTATATTGAGAAAGACAGAAACTCTCTGAATGAACAACTCTATCCAAACCCCTGCACTAGGCCAGGTGTGGTGGCTCATACCTGTAATCCCAGGACTCTGGGAGGCCGAGGGGGGAGGATCGCTTGAGCCCAGGAGTTTGAGACCAGTCTGGGCAACATAGTGAGACCGCTTCTCTACAACAAAATAAGTTTTTAAAAAATTAGCTGGGTCTGATGGCACATACCTGTAGTCCCAGCGATTTGAAAGGCTGCGGTGGGAGGGTCGCTTGAGCCCGGGAGGTGGAGGCTGTGACAGTGAGCTATGATTGTACCACTGCACTCCAACCTGGGCGACAGAGTGAAACCCTGCCTCAAAAACCAAAACCAAAGCCCAAACAAGCAAAACGAACCCCTGCACTAAGAGACTTGGCCAAACCCCAGCATAGGTTTCAGCAGGCCAAGGCCACATACCCGGGATGATCCAACCCCCTTGAATTCCTGTCTGGAAAAATCCAAGGCTGCCTAAGGAACTTACCATTTGTTCTTCCCAGCTCCCGAGGAGAGGCCTTGACCTCTCTTTCAGAGAACATTTATTCAAAAGGGCTTAGAGTGGTGAATCCTCCCCCTGTCCCTTTGAGACTTATACGTATCTCCCACAACCCGGGGATATTTTTCTCAACGATCTGAAAGCCATTCTTTTAAATCATCAGGAAGGACAGGGCCTCTGTCTCCCTGTCTCTGTGGGAGGGTAGAAGCCCCAGCCTTGATAAACCTCGCCTTGGTTCACAGACGCAGAGGGCCTCACGGCACTGACCCACCCCCTTAGCTGATTTAAAATTTTTTTCACTTCCCTGATTCTGCTCAACTCCCCACACACTCTTTCCTTCTACTCCCTCATTCTCCTTTTATTTATTTTCATTTTTGAGATAGAGTCTTGTTCTGTTGTCCAGGCTGGAGTGCAGTAGTGCGAACATGGCTCACTGCAGCCTTGACCTCCAGGACTCAAGTGATCCTCCCACCTCAGCCTCCTGGGTAGCTGGGACTACAGATATGTGTCACCATGCCTAGCTAATTTTTAAAATATTTTATAAAGATGGGGGTTCCACTATGTTGGCCAGGCTGGTCTTGAACTCCTGGGCTCAAGCGATCCTCCTGCCTTAGCCTACCAAAGTGCTAGGATTACAGGCATAAGCCACCACGCCCGGACCTCGTTCTCCCTTTAAAACACCTCTAAGTAAATAGAACTCGGTCCTTTTCCCTACTCCAGTCATTACTGAATAAAATGTGTTGACTGCTTTAACCAGCATCCTGCTTTGCTTATCTTTGACAGAGTCCAGGATGTCACCTGGGTTGCTCGTGGTCCCAGCTCCCCTTGTTCGGCCCCAGGTCCCGCCTCCAGATGCCCTGGCCACCTGATCTCTGTGTGCCCATCCCCTGGAAACCAGCACTGCCCTCATGAGCAGAGCATTTGGCTCTGAGAGGGGCCAAGAGAACAAACACTGCCTGTGAAGAGCATGTCATTTTAAAGGGACACAGGCATCAAAGGGTCCTGAAAGAGCAATGACCCTGGAGCTACAGCAAGTGCAGTCATCCGCCGGCACCACATGGTGCTTGTCACAGTGCGAGGCTCACAGTGGACACTCCTTAAACGTCCAGAAGCGGTGCCTTCTGGCCCATACTTCCAGCATGTTCAACTCAAACATGTGAGTCTGCTCTTGGTGATCACAGGGCTATACGGCAGCCCCAGTCCGCACCACAGCTGAACACGTGAGGTCTCCTGGGGATTTGACATCCCAGGTCTTGTGAAAGTTCCATGTTCCTACTCACCCATCCATCCTTCCATTAATATTTCAGTAGTTCTCTCACTTGGCGCCCGGAGACTCATTCAAACAGGGATCCGTGGGCCCCGCCCTGTCATTTTATTTTGAGTAATGAACCTCTGAGGCAGTGCTTGGGTCTCCCGGTGTCTCAAACTGGGGCATCTTAGCATCTTAGACAAGGACACACCTGGGTGACGGTGACATGATGCGAGGAATGCTTTTGGTCCTCACCCCAGACGGAGAGTTCCAGAAGGGGAAGGAGAGAGGACCCTGCTCTGCACAGGTTGTGAACTGTGGGAGAATCTACCAATCTACACCCTCTGTGTAAAGTTCTCTAACTTGTTTCAGATCCATCTGACCACGCCATGAGGCAGACTCCTCTTTCCTGCTTTGTCCAGAGACACGGTGCCTCAGTTCACCTCTGGAATTAATCTATAGGTAATCAGTTACAGGGGACATAACCTGGGCTTAGATGAGCCTGTGTTCTGGTTTATCCTTTTCATTTACTAGCATTTGGGCAAGTTACTTAACCTCCCTGTTTCAGGCTGTTTTTGTACTGCTATAAAGAAATAACTAAAACTGGATGACTGGGCATGGTGGCTCATGCCTGTAACCCCAGCATTTTGGGAGGCTGAAGTGGGAGGATCACTTGAGGTCAGGAGTTCGAGACCAGCCTGGCCAACATGGTGAAACCCCATTCCCCACTAAAAATACAAAAATTAGCTGGGCATGGTGGTGGGCGCCTATAATCCCAGCTACTCAGGAGGCTGAGGCAGTAGAATTGCTTGAACCCAGGAGACGGAGGTTGTGCCCAGATTGTGCCACTGTACTCCAGCCTAGGCAACAGACTGAGACTCCATCCAAAAAACAAATAAACAAACAAATAACTAAAACTGGGTAATTTATAAAGAAAAGAGGTTTAATTAGCTCATGGTTGTGTAAGCTGTACAGAAAGCATAGCAGTATCTGTTTCTGGGGAAGCCTCTGGAAGTTCCCAATCATGGTGGAAAGCTAAGCGGGGGCAAGAGACAGCAAGATGGCACATACTTTTAAACCACCAGATCTCACAGGAAGTCACTCACTATCGTGCTGACAGCACCAAGAGGATGGTGCTAAGCCATTCATGAGAAACAGGCCCCCATGATCCAATCACCTCCTACCAGGTGCCACCTCCAACACTGGGGATTACATTTCAACATGAGATCTGGATGAGGGCAACATCCAAACTATATCACTCTCCGAACCTTCATGTTCTAGTTTGTAAAATGGGAGAAGATCCTTCTAATGCTCTCATTGAAAACTTGTGGGATTTAAATGGGATAGGTGTGTTTGAAGAAAAAATGAAAATGGTGCTTGATGAAAGCAGGTTTTCAATGGCTCATATTTTTCCTTTTGTTTTGTAAAATGTTTGGATTTTGTCAGTTCATGGGTGATTATTGATATTTGCAAGGTATTTGAAATGGTTTTTTTTTTTTTTTTTTTTTTTTGAGGCAGGGTCTCACTCTTGTTGCTTAGGCTGGAGTGCAGTGGCACGATCTCAGCTTACTGCAGCCTCTGCCTCCCAGATTCAAACAATTTTCCTGCCTCAGCCTCCCAAGTAGCTGGGATTACAGGTGCACGCCACCACACCCAGCTAATTTTTGCATTTTTAGTAGAGACGGGGTTTCGCCATGTTGGCCAGGCTGGTCTCAAACTCCTGACCTCAGGTGATCCGCCTGCCTCGGCCTCTCAAAGTGTTGGGATTACAGGCGTGAGCCACTACGTCCAGCAGACGTGTTTTTCTTTTTTATCAAACTGCATGCTGCATGCCATGTTTCATCCTTCCATTGTCTGAGCTTGCTGAACCCTTCACCAACATCTTTAAATTATAAGAAGGCCTGCTGTTTGTATGCAGACACCTGGGCCACAGTTTTCACCAACATGCAACTGCAATGTGTCTGCACATAAATATTCTGTGTTTAGGCCCATGGGAACCTTCTCTCTTTCCTTCTCCCGTTCCTTCCTCCAAGCTAGAAGTGGTCCATATGGTGTGAAGGACTGTGTTGACGTCCTGGTTCCCTGCACACAAGGGGCCCTGAATCAGGCAGCACTGGCTGAGGGCGGCGGTCAGATTTCCTGACACTTGCTTCCCATCACGTGTCGGCAGGGGCTGGAGATGTGCCTCCTGGGAAGGAAAGACCTGTGGGGTATGTGACAGGGCTCGAGCTCTGTTGGTGATCTTGGGAGGACTGATGGACCTTGCTTTAGGGAGCCCGGGACGGCAGAATAAGCACTGCCAAGGAGGGCTCATGGAGGCAGACCTCGCTCCACCGGACAGAAAAGGTTTCTAGCAACTCCTTTGATCTAAGAGTGAATGAGCTGCCTCAGAAGCGGGTGTGGTCTCCTTCCCAGCATGAAGCTGATCAGTCAGGGCTGAGAGACAATGTCAGGGTGATAGATTTCTGAACTGAGCTGGAGTTTGAGTTGGATGCAATCATGTCTAGGGCAGGTGTCTACAAAGCTGTTTAGGATGCTTAGCGGAGGCGCATCTCAGGACTCACCGTCACTGGTTGTTTGCTCACAGACAGGCTCACTCCATTCCCCAGTTTTGTTCCGATCAGGAAGAAACCCTTGAACTTGAACACAATAAGTTGTCCATGGCTCCAGGTTTCTGAGGACCTCAAAGTCATACTGAGGAGTAATTTGAAACTAGTAATGGAGACAAAAATAAGAACATGACTAAGCAGTGAAAGGACACCACTTTTTTTTTTCTTTTTCACATTTACCAGTTATAATAGCTGTTGTAGACTTAAAATAGGAAGGAGCAGGTAGCAGGTACTCCTCTCAGTTCAGGGACCCCGAGGCCACTCAAGGGTGCATCAAGGACTGACAGTGATGCCCACAAACCATCTTGGTTCCCGAATTCTGTAGCTTAAATGACACATAAGCCATCACTTCTTTTTTAAAAAAGATAAAGCAGGCCGGGTGTGTTGGCTCATGCCTGTAATCACAGCACTTTGGGAGACAGAGGAGTTTGAGACCAGCCTAGCCAGCATGGCAAAACCCCATCTCTACTAAAGATGCAAAAAATTATCTGGGCATGGTGGCGTATGAGAATTGCCTGAACTTGGGAGGTGGAAGTTGCAGTGAGCCAGGATCATGCCACATTGCACTCCAGTCTGGGTGACAAAGCGAGACTCTGTCTCAGAAATAAATAAATAAGATAAACCAGTCTTTTAAATATTATTATTATTATTTTTTTGAGACAGAGTTTCACTCTTGTCATCCAGGTTGGAGTGCAGTGGCGCTATCGTGGCTCACTGCAACCTCTGCACCCAGGCTCAAGCAATTCTCCTGCCCCAGCCTCCCAAGTAGGCTGAGAATACAGGTGCGCACCACCACACCCAGCTAATTTTTTTTTGTATTTTTGTAAAGATGGGGTTTTGCCATGTTGCCCAGGCTTGTCTTGAACACCTGACCTCAGGTGACCGGCCCACCTTGGCCTCCCAAAGTGCTGGGATTACAGGTGTGAGCCACTGCACTCAGCTGCAATTGGTTATTTCTCTTTTGGGGTTGGGGTTGTTGACAGCATGCCTATATTCCTTCATTGCATGAGGAGCTAAGCCCATGGAGGTCAATAATTGGATTAGACTCATGGAATATATGAAGAAAATGGTTTAACTTCTAATAAGTAAATTTAAAGACAAAAGCAAATCAAAGCAACAACTGAAAAAAATGGCGGCTTGCAGTTCCAGAAGTCCAGTGCCTCTCAAACCTTACAATGCAAATTTTTTTCAAAGATTAAACTCAGAGGCAAGCAGGTAAGATGGTGGCATAGCAGTATGCCACCCCACTGGGGCTTTTCCTGCCCTTTCACATCTGGGCAACTTCTGGTTTTATCTTCTCACTTTCTCCCAACAGGAAGAATTCCCAAAAGCGCCTCATGCTGTGAGTTTAGGGACCTAGTCTGGCACCGCCTCAGGAATCTCTGCATTCTAGAGGGGAACCACATAAGCCTGCATTGATACAAAAATTAGCCGGGTGTGGTGGCAGGTACCTGTAATCGCAGCTACGTGGGAGGCTGAGGCAGGAGAATCACTTGAACCCAGGAGGCGGAGGTTGCAGTGAGCTGAGATTGCACCACGGCTTTCCATCCTGGGCAATGACAGAGTGTGACTCCACCTCAAACCCCCCCCCCACCAAAAACCTGTATTGGTGGCATCCCAGGCACCTGTGAGAGTAGCAGTGCAGCAGGCAGCCTTTCCACACTCGGTAAGTCACACTGAAGGCTGCCACACAACTGGCCAAAGGGAGAGGACAAATGTGTAACCAGATGCCCGTGTTGTGGGCATGTGTGAGAAAAGAAGCTAAACGGTAAGTGGAGTTTGCATTCACACTTGCCTCAGGAGGCACGTGATCCTGCTTACTGTAAAACCAGATTCTTAATTGAGGTCTGTTGCTAGCTCCTGGAGGGGAGCGATCCCAGGGCTTAGCAGAGATGCCTGCATTTGATCAGTGATTGTGAGTATCAGAATTCATATGAAACTTAACTGTCAATATGATAGGACTCAGAGGTGGAGGCTTTCGGAAGTGATTAAATAATGAGGGCAAATTCCTGAATGCCATTAGTGACCTTAGAAGAGAGCAGCAAGGGAGCTGTTTACACCCTTGCCCTTTGCCTTCCACCATCTAGAAGGCAGAGCACACCGGTGCTCACCAGACACCGAATCTGCTGGTGTCTTGATCTTGGACTTCCCAGCCTGCATAACTGTGAGAAATAAATTTCTACTGTTTATAAGTTACCCAGTCTGTGGTATTTTGTTGTGGCAGCAGGAATGGACTAAGAAACTGCATCATTTAATGGAACATTTTTTGGGGAAAAAAATTAACTTGAGATTTTTTGGGCTATGCAGTGTGTGTATATAAATTTACATCATTCCTAAGATAATAAACATGGGTGATCCCTTCTTCCCAAACACTTTGAGAATTAAGTGGTAAAATCAACATTTAATGTGGAAGAGATAACATATATGTAATATGACATATATAACCATATATGTCAGTTTACGACCATGAATGGCACTCAGCTCAGAAGCATTAGGTATCAAAATAAACCTTGACCAAGGATGAATAAAAATAACCTTAACATGTCTAGCAAAGAGGAAGGAAACCTCACGTACTGATGTACTGACCATATATACATCGTTCTAGGCAATAGGATGAGTTTATATTTTCTATTATTTCATTAAATTCCCCAACAATCTTATGAAGTAGAAGATTATCCTTGTTTTATTAATAAAGTAAGTTACTGTGCCCATTTTGCAGACTTGAGGAGGCTGGGGTCAAGAATGTGACCAATGGCACATGGTGGCAGGGGCGATATTCTGATCAGATCTTTTGACTCCAAGCCCATGTTTTTAAAGAAATTGTCCCCTGAAGAATAGAGCAACAAGGGGCTGCCTTGACCATGGACGTTCCTGATTTGTGGTGTGTGTGGGACACAGGGGTTGATGTCATGAGACAGTTGTCAATTTGCTGATCACCTAATTCACCCAGCTCCAAGTTCCCTCAGCCAACTCTGACTCAACTGTGCCTTCCCCTGCAACTGCCCTTCAGGGAGGGAAAGGTCTGCTGTCACTGTGCAGACTTTGTCCTGAAAGTCTGCTCTACACATATCCCTTGGGAGTCTGGGAAGCTTGAGCCAGAGACCCCTTAGTCTGGGAAGCTCTTGGTTTACAGAGGACCAGTCCATAAGGTGCTGCTACCTTGCAAGATTCTGCAAAGAACATGAAAGCCTACTATCTCTGAAATGCAATTAGCCAAGCTTACCTTTTCATCAGTACCATTTTTCCAGTATTGCACATTATAAGTCCATGAATTATACACATTCTTCATAGTCCAAGTTTCATATTCATTTTCAATTTTAGGGGCTAAGAAACGCATATGTAAAGAATCAGCAAGTACTTCTACTTGCATTCCAGGGGGTCCAATAATGGCTAAGCATAAGAAAAAGCAAAATGACAATCAAAAATCACATTTTAAAAACTTCAACATTAATTTTTCATAACTATGCAGAACAATCAGTCCACGGAAGTACACTGCTTTGATGCATCATTGTCATGACATTGATTGACATGGCTAAGGAGGATAGGTGGATTTAGTTACTTTTAAAAAAATCTGATAATCTTTGTCTTTATTAATGAAGTTTAGTCCACTTATGTTTATTGTGGTTTCTGATACGTTTGGAATTATTCCAGCTATATTATTTTGTATTTTCTATAAGAATTTCTTTTTTTTTTTTTTTTTTGAGGCGGAGTCTGGCTCTGTCGCCCGGACTGGAGTGCAGTGGCCGGATCTCGGCTCACTGCAAGCTCCGCCTCCCGGGTTTACGCCATTCTCCTGCTTCAGCCTCCGGAGTAGCTGGGACTACAGGCGCCCGCCACCTCGCCCGGCTAGTTTTTGTATTTTTAGTAGAGACGGGGTTTCACCGTGTTAGCCAGGATGGTCTCGATCTCCTGACCTCGTGATCCACCCGTCTCGGCCTCCCAAAGTGCTGGGATTACAGGCTTGAGCCACCGTGTCTTCTCCTCCTCTCTCGTTTTTCTGCTTTTTGTTGGCTTGAATTTTATTTCCTTTGTTAGGATGGAAGCTACAGATGGCATCTCTATTATTTTTAGTGGCCACTTTTACATGTTTAACATATATAATTAACCATATATATTTCCAACAAAGTCTAAAGCTGTTTCCCTTATGAATGCTCTTTTTTTTTTTTTTTTTTTTTTTTTTTG
>NC_045452.1:45820664-45848459 GCF_002776525.5 Piliocolobus tephrosceles
TTTTTTGAGAGGGAGTCTGGCTCTGTCGCCCAGGCTGGAGTGCAGTGGCGGGATCTCAGCTCACTGCAAGCTCCGCCTCCTGGGTTCACGCCATTCTCCTGCCTCAGCCTCCCGAGTAGCTGGAACTACAGGCGCCCGCCACCTCGCCTGGCTAGTTTTTTTTTTTTTTTTTGTAGTTTTTAGTAGAGACGAGGTTTCACCATGTTAGCCAAGATGGTCTCGATTTCCTGACCTCGTGATTCGCCCGTCTCGGCCTCCCAAAGTGCTGGGATTACAGGCTTGAGCCACCGCACCCGGCCCTGAATGCTCTTTTACTAGATATTCATGTGGCTGGCTCCTTCACTTCATTTGGGTCTTTGTTCAAATGCTACTTCCTCAGAGAGACTGGATCTTACCATTCCATGCAGAAGCGCAGCTCCCATTACTTTCTGTCCTATTACCTTGCTTAGTCTTCTTGAGAACCACAGTCACTACCTATCATATAATATGTATCTATTTATTTATCATCTGTATTCCTGATTAGCACATATATGCTCCATGAGGGCAAGGATTTTATCTCATTCATTGTTGTAGCTTCAGTGCTCAGAATGCAGCTGTTACACAAATGTACTCAATAATAACTACAGAATGATTCATAAATGGTTCCGGGCAATCATGGTGTTTGAGTTATGTCCTGTATTCTTTGGTTGCTGTTACTTTTTCAGGGCTGTTAATGGACCTGCTTCTACCATTCTAAAGCGCTCGTCTGAAAACCAGACAAGAAAACTTGTTAGAAGCTTTGCCAAAGCAAGTATACATAGGTTATGCATGATGCCTGGAAGCACTTTCCTATCACTAAAATATATAGACTTCAAGAAGCAAATCTCCAATATTGGGTAGTAGTTGCTAAGAGCACAGATGCAAGAGCTTGGGTCTGAATCCTTGCTCAGCCACTCATGACCTGTATGACCTTTTGACAACCTGCTTAACTGTGTTGTACCTAGGTTCTTAAGGGAACTTCCATGGATGGGAGCTAACAGAATTTGGGACAAGTTAGGACATGGTAAGCCAGTTGGCAATTATAGGAGCAAAAACTTGTACTTTTAACTATTGTGAAACTTACTTTTCTGTTCATCTTTTCTCTGTTTTTGTAAAGGTACCGTTAGAAAAGATAATCTAACTTCGATAATTTATGGTTCCAAAAGTAAGACGTTTTAACCCAGGCTTGGGATGGAATTGGGGGAGGGAAGAAAGGCATCCTAGCCCTCGTTCTCTACCAGGGAGGATGTAATTGTGAGGGTCATGGGGGTCCAGAGCAGGGACTGGCATGAAGAACCTCCCCATATAGAGACAGTTCTTTTTTTGAGACAAGACCTCACTGTGGTCACCCAGGCTGCTGCAGTGCAGTGGCGTGATAATGCTCACTGCAGCCTTGACTTCCCAGGCTCAGGTGACTCTCCCACCTCAGCCTCCCAAGTAGCTGGGACTACAAGCACACTCCACCATGCCTGGCTATTTTTCTTTTTTTTCGTTTTTTTTTTTTTTTTTGGTAGAGGCGGGGTTTCCCCATGTTGCCCAGGCTGGTCTTAAACTCCTAGGCTCAAGGCCAAGCGTGGTGGTTCACGTCTGTAATCCCAGCACTTTGGGAGGCTGAGGCCGGTGGATCACTTAAGGTCAGGAGTTCAAGACCAGCCTGGCCAACATGGTGAGACCCTGTCTCTACTAAAAATACAAAAAACTGTAGCTGGGCATGGCGGCAGGCACTTGAAGTCCCAGCTACTCGGGAGGCTGAGGCACAAGAATCACTTGAACCCTGGAGGCAGAGTTTGCAGTGATCTGAGATGGCGCCACTGCACTTCGGCCTGGGTGTCAGAGCGAGACTTTGTATCAGAAAGGAAAAAAAAGAAAGAAAGAAAAGAAGAAAATTCCTGGGCTCAAGTGATCCACCATCTCAGCCTCCCAAAGTGTTGGGATTAGGAGATGTGAGCCGCCGTGCCTGGCCAGAAACAATTCTTTTAGTGCTTTTCTCTATGTGAGTTTTGAAGGGCTGTATGTGAATTTTGTGAATCAGGTTCTTTTAACCTCTAATCTTCTTTACTCTCTCAACTGGTAATATATAGTTTAATTAATTTTTAATTCCTGATATTCTAAATATGCTCATCTCATATTTAGGGGCTCTGGTGGTCACCATGAGCCTCCAAATCTAACCTGGGAACAATTTTTTTTTGAGACCAAGTCTCGCTCTGTTGCCCAGGCTGGAGTGCAGTGGCTTGATCTTGGCTCACTGCAATCTCCGCCTAACCTGGGAACAATTTTTGATGCTGACCAACCGGTCTGATCCAACCCACCTGCCATCAGCTCTGTCCCTCCCTGTCCTTCGCTCTGGGCAAGCTGGCTGTCTGCATCAGATTTTCCATCTCTACACCTGCCTTCATTCTTTTGCCTATCATGTTATATTTCTTTGTTTAAGTCATAATTCCATACTGACTTTCTCCCAGAAAATTCACCACAAGAATCCTTCCAGAACTTCTCCTTAACAGCACGGGCCCAACATATATGCACATCCTTGAGGCACTGAAGGTGTTAGATTTATATTTAATCGCTGCATTGATGATATGCGCATCTTTTTCTGTCTCTCCCATGAATTTCTTTAGGGATACAACTCTCTTTATTACATTCCTTAAGCTCCTTGTGCAAGGCCATCCATTTGTGGGCCCTCAGAGAATTCTTGTTGATGGACCAACCAATGTGGAAAAAAACAAGGCAAGATGATGACATTACAAGAAAAGGGAAAACAAAATGGCTTACTGTCATCCACAGGACAGAAGGTGATGTTTACCCAGTCTGAATGCTCATCTGCAAATTCAGCCCTGACTCTCAAGGTGTGGTCACCATACTTGGAAAGACTTGAGAAATCACATTCCGTCAAGGTAGTACTCGGGCATTTATCTTGGAATATCCTATAACTACACAATAAAAAAGATAGGTCAATCAGGAGAGTGCTAGCCTCAGTCTCCCAGAGGCTGACTGGTACTTAATTTGGAGGTTGCGTGGGGGTGGGGGGGGGGGGCGGGAGTGGAAACTGTGTTAAACATAGAAATAGGTGTCTTCATAACAGAACTTCTCAGAGACTTGAACGTCCTAATGACTACATGCCTCTCCAAGGGGTTGAGTATTCAGCATATTTGACCAAGAAAGCTTCCTTCCTTGATTATGTATTTTTGAAAGCAGGGACATGTGATTTATGAGACACTGATTTATAAATATTTACCAAAATAAAGATATTACAATGATTTTCAATAAAGTCATGCACCGCATAATGACATTTCGGTAGATGACAGACCACATATACAATGATGGTGCCCTAAGATGATGATACTATATTTTTACTGTACCTTTTCTATGTTTAAATACATTGAGATGTACACATACCTCGTTTTATTGTGATTTGCTTTATTGTACTTCACAGATGGGGCATTTTACAAATTGAAGGTCTGCGGCAACCCTGCATTGAGCAAGTCTATTGGTGCCATTTTCCCAACAACACATGCTCACTTCATGTCTCTAAGTCACACTTTGGTAATTCTCACAATATTTCAAACCTTTTCATCATTATTATATCTGTTATGGTGATCTGTGATCGGTGATCTTTGATGTTACTGTTGTAATTGTTTTGGGGACCATGAACCACACCTATATAAAACAGTGAAATTAATCAATAGATGTTGTGTGTGTTCTGACTTCTCCACCCACTGGCCACTGCCCTGCCTCTCTCCTTCTCCTCGGGCCTCCCTATTCCAAAAGCTGCAAATGATTAAGCTTAGTGAGGAAGGCATATTGAAGGCCACAACAGGCCTCTTGGGCCAGTTAGCCAAGTTGTGAATACAAAGGAAAAGTTGTTGAAGGAAATTTAAAGTGCTATTCCAGTGAACACATTAATGATAAGAAAGCAAAACAGCCTTATTGATAATATGGAGAAAGTCTCAGTCGTCTGGATAGAAGATCAAACCAGCCACACCATTCCCTTAAGCCAAAGTCTAATCCAGAACAAGACCCTAACACTCCAATTCTGTGAAGGCTGAAAGAGGTGAGGAAGCTGCAGAAGAAAAGTTGGGGCTGGACATGGTGGCTCACACCTGTAATCCCAGCACTTTGGGAGGCCAAGGCAGGTGGATCTTAAGTCAGGAGTTCGAGACTAGCCTGACCAACATGGTGAAATCCCGTCTCTACTAAAAATACAAAAAAATTAGCCGGGCGTGGTGGCACACTCCTGTAATCCCAGCTACCCAGGAGGCAGAGGTTGCAGTGAGACGAGATCGTGCCACTGTATTCCAGCTTGGGCAACAGAGCAAGACACCATCTCAAAAAAAAGAAAAAAAAAAAAAAAAAAAAAAAGAAAAGTTGGAAGTTAGCAGAGGTTGGTTCATAAGATTTAAAGACAGAAGTCATCTCCATAACATAAAAGTGCAAGGTGAAGCAGCAAATGCTGATGTAAAAGCTGCAGCAAGTTATCCAGAAGATCTAGCTAAAATCTAGCCAAAATGATGAAGGTGGCTACTCTAAAAAACAGATTTTTAATGTAGATGGAACAATATTTTATTAAGATGTCATCTAGGACTTTCATAGCTACAGAGGAGAAGTCAATGGCTAGCTTCAAAGCTTCAAAGAACAGGCTGACTCTTGTTAAGGGCTAATGTAGCTGGTGACTTTAAGTTGAAGCCAACACTGGATTACTATTTTGAAAATTTGAGAGCTCTTAAGAATTATGCTAAATCTACTCTGCCTGTGCTCTACAAATGGAACAACAAAGCCTGGAGGATGGCACATCTGTTTACAGCATGGTTTACTGAATATTTTAAGCCCAGTATTAAGACCTACTGCTCAGGATAAAAAGTTTTCTCTCAAAATATTACCCCTCATTGACAATGTACCTGGTTCCCCAAGAGCTCTGATGGAAATTTAAAAGGAGATGAATGCTGTTTTCGTGCCTGCTAACACAACATCCATTCTGCAGCCCATGGATCAAGGAGTCATTTCAACTTTCAAGTCTTATTATTTAAGAAACATATTTGGAAGCCAGGCACAGTGGCTCATGCCTGTAATCCCAGCACTTTGGGAGGCCAAGGCAGGCAAATCATTTGAGGTCAGGAGTTCAAGACCAGTCTAGCCAACATGGTGAAACCCTGACTCTACTAAAAAAAAAAAAAAATAACAAGAATTAGCCAGGTGTGGTGGCACTACTTGGGAGGCTGAGGCAGGAGAATCACTTGAACCTGGGAGGTGGAGGCAGCAGTGATCTGAGATCATGCCACTGCCCTTCAGCTGGGGCAACAGAGTGATACTCCATCTTAAAAAATAAAGTAAAATGAAATAAAGAAATATATTTCGTAAAGTTATAGCTGCCATAGATAGTGATTTCTCTGATGCATCTTGGCAAGATAAATTGAAAACCTCCAGAAAGGATTCACCATTCAAAATGCCATTAAGAACATTGGTGATTCGTAGGAGGAGGTCAAAATATAATATTAACAGGAGCTTGGAAGAAGCTGATTCCAACCCTCATAGATTAGGGGTTCAAGACTTCAGTGGAGGAAGTAACTGCAGATGTGGTGGAAAGAGCAACATAACTAGAATTATTAGAAGCAGAACCTGAAGATGCGACTGAATTGCTCCAATCTCATGATAAAACTTGAACATATGAAGCGTTGTTTCTAATGAATGAGCAAAGAAAGTGGTTTCTTGAGATGGAATTTATTCCAGTGAAGATGCTATGAACATTGTTGAAATGACAAAAAGGGATTTAGAATATTACATAAACTTAGTTGATAGAGCATAGCAGGGTTTGAAAGGATTCCAATTTTGAAAGAAATTCTCCTGTGGCTAAAATGCTACCAAACAGCATCTCATGCTACAGAGAAATCTGTCGTGAAAGGAAGAGTTAATTGATGCAGCAAACTTCATTGTCATCTTATTTCAAGAAATTGCCACAGTCGCTGCAACTCAGCAACCACTACCCTGATTGGTCAGCAGCCATCCATATCAAGGCAAGATCCTCCACCTACAAAAGGATTATGACTTGCTGAAGACTCTGATAATTGCCAGCATTTTTCAGCAAGTATTTTAAAATTAAGCTGTGCACATTTTTTTTAGACATAATGCCATCGCACACTGAATGGACTACAGTATAAACATAGTTTTTATATGCACTGGGAAACAAAAAGACTCATATGACTCGCTCTATTGTGGTTTTAACTTTATTATGGTAGTCTGGAACCAAAACTGCCTTAACTCTGTGGTATGCCTGTATACAAATACCATTGTGTTACGGTTGCCTATTGTACTCAGTACAGTAACATGCTGTACAGGTTTACAGCCAGGGGTAATAGACTAAACCACATAGCTTAGGTGTATACGAAGCTACACCATCTAGGTTTGTGCAAGTACACTGTATGATGCTCACACAACAAAACTGTCTAATGATGCACTTCTCAGAATGTACCCCAGTTGTTAAGTGACCCATGACTGTCCCGACCTATAAATGACTGTCATTGCAATTACTCTGGAAAAATTATAAAACAATTCATCAGTCTCAATCAGAACACCAGCCCCGGCCACAACCACTAAAGGGAGCATGACAGAAAGTGAAGTGGAAGAAGAGATGACATCTGGAAATGTCTGTTGGATGCTAGGGAAATACAATCTCTCGAATCTAAGCTTGCAACAGCCGAGGAGGTATAATTGGCTGCACAGGATCAAAGGAAGCCCAGGCTCTCATCCTGCAAAAAGTAAGGAGCTGGGCGGGCTCATGGCTCATGCCTGTAATTCCAGCACTCTGGGAGGCCGAGGCAGAGGATTGCCTGAGCCCAGGAGTTTGAGAATCACCTGGACAATGTGGTGAGTCCTTGTCTCTATAAAAAATCAAGAAATTATTTGGGTGTGGTGGCATGCGCCCGTAGTCCTAGCTACTTAGTAGGCTAAGGAGGGAAGCTCGCTTGAGCCTGGGAGGTAGAGGCTGCAGTGAGTCGTGATCGCACCACTGCACTCCAGCCTGGGCAACAGAGTGAGACTGTCTCAAAAAATTTAATTTAATTTAATTTAAAAATTTATAAAATAAAATAAAAAAGTGAGGAGCTATCTGATTGGTCCCCCAAGGTATCTTCTGGTGCCAAAACCAATTTGGTTACTCCCAGAAGTGATGATGAAAGTGATGGTGATAAAAATAGCAACAGCCAACATTTATTAAGTACACAGGGGTCAGGAGTGGAGGGCCTAAGAAATCTGCCCAACTGAATTCAGATCTGTTTGACTTCACAGTCTAAGGTAGCACACCACACCTTACAGCATTCTTAGTGATACCTAGAACAATCCCTTGCAAAAAGTAGGTAGAGATCATTGGGATCATGCTATTTTTCACTTAATATACCACAAATATTTGTCAGTCAATCATTTCTTCACGGCTGCTTAACATCCCATCATTTGGAAAATCCAGCGGTTGTTTCATTAATGGGGTTTTCTCACATGTGGCCATATTTTTTTTTCCTCCCTTCCTTTTTTCTTCCCTCCCGCCTTCCTTCTTTCCAACTCAAGTCCAGCTAATTAAAAAAAAAAATAAATAAATTGTAGAGACAAGGGGCTGTTATGTGGCACAGGCTGGTATTGAACTCCTGGCCTCAAGTGATCATCCTACCTTGGCTCCCCAAAGCACTGGGATTACTGGTGTTAGCCACCACGCCTGACCCATTTCCTTCTTCTAAACTAATGCATCAACTGTCCAGCATGTGCAGTATTTCAAAAGTTGTTTTGCAATAACTTCTTTTTCACTAGGTTCTTTTTTTTTTTTTTTTAATTTTTTGAGATTGAGTCTCACTCTGTTGCCCAGGCTGGAGTGCAATGGCACAATCTAGGCTTGCTACAACCTGTGCCTCCTGGATTCAAGTGATTCTCCTACCTCAGCCTCCCAAGTAGCTGGGACTGCAGGTATGCACCACTATGCCTGGCTAATTTTGTATTTTTAGTAGAGATGGGGTTTTGCCATGTTGGTAACGCTGGTCTCGAACTCCTGACCTCAGGTGATCCACCCACCTCAGCCTCCCAAAGGGCTGGGATTACAGGCGTCAGCCAGCGTGCCCGGACTTCACTAGGTTATTTTCATCGCATGTACAAATATTTATCCCCGCATTAAATAGGTAATATGATGCATTCTTCATATTTACATCTAATTGTTTTGGATGTTTTTATATCAAAATCACCAGGACATCCTGTGAAGTGCCCCCTGCTCTGGCCGCCCTGCCCCAATAATGCACACAAACAATAGAGAGTTTGTGCTATGCAATTGCTTATGTAAATTCTAAACAACACTTTTGCAGAGCCACATGAGGGTAATCACATCTTTTGCAATCAAATATCTTCCCCAAGGACATGCCCAGCACATATTTTGTTTTCTCCAGCACATTCCATGCCGGGGAGACCTGGAACCCAGGTGTGGATACCCTCATGAAGTCACTTCATGAAGTCACTGGGATCTCTAACATAAGAGATAAACATGCAAAGCCAAATGCCTCGACTACAATGGCAAAAAAGCACGGCATGGGCTGGGTGTGGTGGCTCATGCCTGTAATCCCAGCACTTCGGGAGACTGACGCAGGTGGGTCACTTGAGGCCAGGAGTGCAAGACCAGCTTGACCAACATGGTGAAACCCCATCTCTACTAGAAGTACAAAAATCAGTTGGGCATGGTAGCATGTGCCTGTAGTCCCAGCTGCTCAGGAGGCTGAGGCAGGAGAATCGCTTGAACCCAGGAGGCAGAGGCTGCATTGAGCAGAGGTCGCGCCACTGCACTCCAGCCTTGGTGACAGAGTGAGACCCAGTCTCAAAGGAAAAAAAAAAGGCCAGGTGCAGTGGCTCATACCTGTAATCCCAGCATTTTGGGAGGCGAAGGCAGGTGGATCACGAGGTCAGGAGATCGAGACCATCCTGGCTAACACGGTGAAACCCCATCTCTACCAAAAATACAAAAAATTAGCCAGACGTGGTGGCGGGCACCTGTAGTCCCAGCTACTCAGCAGGCTGAGGCAGGAGAATGGTCTGAACCTGGGAGGTGGAGCTTGTAGCGAGCCCAGATTGCGCCACTGCACTCCAGCCTGGGCGACAGAGCGAGACTCTGTCTCGGAAAAAAAAAAAAAGAAAAAGAAAAAAACCCAAACAAACCCAAAAGCACAGCATAGAACAAAATAAATAAATAAATAAATAAATAAATAAATAAATAAATAAATAAATAAATAAATAAAGTACAGGGGAGACAGATAGAGAAGAAAGTTAATTTTCCACAGTAAAATCTCTTGGCTATCCAGACTGAGTAGAGAAAGCACAGAAAGCAAATGAGAAAGGCAATCAGTGCTAGAAAATGCACATCAGGAAAAAAATCAATTATAGAATATGCCCTCCTTCAATCCTTGGGACAGCTGACAGTGCTGGACTATGGGCTGTAAATCAGATACAAGTATTGCATGAATGTAAACGTTCCTGAGCTTCTCACTGTACTATGTGATGTAAGAGATTATCCTTGTTCTTGTGAAATACACACTGAAATATTATAGCACAAAGGGCATGAGAGACAAAGAGGAAGGGAGAGAATGTGACCAACTTTAAAAATTGGTGAATCTGGGCCAGGCATAGTGGCTCATGCCTGTAATCCCAGCACTTTGGGAGGCCGAGGTGGGTGGATCACAAGGTCAGGAAATCGAGGCTGGCTAACTCGGTGAAACCCCATCTCTACTAAAAATACAAAAAATTAGCTGGGTGTGGTGGTGGACGACTGTAGTCCCAGCTACTCGGGAGGCTGAGGCAGGAGAATAGTGTGAACCCAGGAGGTGGAGCTTGCAGAGAGCCGAGATCGCGCCACTGCACTCCGGCCTGGGCGACAGAGCGAGGCTCCATCTCAAAAAAAAAAAAAAAAAAAAACGGTGAATCTGGTTGTAGGCTATCTGGAAATTCTTTGTATTCTACTTAAAATTCTGAAATGTTCTATAAGTCTGGAATTATTTTGAACTACAAGTTAAAAAACAAAAGCCAGCAACGCATAGACAAGGACTATCTTATTCATCTTTCTACTTCTTCTCTGATGTAGTAGGCCTTGGGGATTTTTGTGAAATGACAGCTGGATCTGGGACCAAATGTCCTCCTGCCTCATTGAAGGACTTGTGTATCTTCATATGTTTCTGAGTCACATAGAAAGCAGGTGTGTTGGCTTGTCAGCCTTTGGCCTCCTGCTGCTGTTTGCGCCTGGCCTAAAGGTGTGTCACCTGCAGTCCAGCATGTGGCGTACGGTGGCAGGCTGCCAAGGGAGTGCTGGCACTGACTTCCTTTGCCAGGCATAGGGAAACATTGACAGGCAGGAGAGGTAGAGGGTGTTCAGATCGCTGCTGAGATGACCATCTAGGGTGACACTCACTCTTCCTTCACGGCGCCTGCTGTTGTCAGAGAATGGGGCTTTTAACAGTCAGTAGCTGTCTTACTTTTAATTTCAGGACAAAACCATGGAGAAACCGAGCACTCATGATGCAAATTATGTGCATTGCACGGCACTGGGGCATGATGTTATAATCCGTCGGAGGGGAACAGGTGATATATGGTAGCAAGGGGCTTCCTGACTGCTTTGCATATCTCAGTTTCTTGGGTAGCATCCACTCAACATTGTTGACTTCTAGCAATACTACTCATACCTGGAGATGACAGCAGTGGTATTTTTCTTTTAAAATATATCAACTGTGACAAGCAAGCTAGGATCTGCACAGCATGAGGTGACCACTATGGCTGACTATATCTACATATGCATGATAACATGTCTATATCTGCCAGCAGCCCTGTGATCAACAGTCAAATCATCAACCATCACAACCAGAAAACCTAAAAGAGGAAAGGTGGTCACGAGAATCTCCCAGACAGAAAAAAGCTGGCAGGGAGGCTCCCTGAGGGCTGTCACAGTCACATGGTGACTGTAGTCAGACTCCCTTCCTCCTGTGGCCCAGCCCCAGTAACCAGCCCAGGGCCGACTCCTCCGGTGCGTTCCTGCCAATAGCGAGGCCAGACCCACCTTAGGTACTGAGCTGTGAAAGTCAGGTTCCCTTTGGCAAAAGCAGGTGACTCCCACTGTAGAATGTTCTTGAAATTAACAGAATTCATTCTGACATTTTCAGGAGGTGGTACCATTCCCAATGCTATGAACATATGAGAAAAACATTTACAACCTTTTTCCTCAAAACAGACGCCCATGAAAAGCCCACATCCCGCACTTGGTTCTCCTCTATGGCTCCATATCTTCAAAGACCACGTGAGTGAGGGAGGGAGAGAGAGACAGGTTGGCTGTGCTGAGGAGTCTAGATTTTCTTTGAACAGCCATGAGAATAAATTTCTGGAGAGGCAGAAGTAAAGTGGGGACAGACAAAGGAGCCCTGGATTTGCATGGTGGCAGAAAGGTATGAGGGGGTAGACTGGGGTACGTGGATTTCAGATATATTTCCAGAGGTAAAAACAAACTGGAGACTTCCTGATATATTTGATGCCTAAAAGCTGAGGTCAATGTCCATTTTGGGCTTAAGCAGCTGGTGCCCCGATTGGAGCTCAGCTGGGGAACTCACAAGTCCTATTTGAGCTGCATTAGGTTGGAGATTCTGGAGAGAGGCTGAAGTAGGAATGTCAGGGAGACAGTCAGATGAATGAGCCCAGAGGTCACACCAAGAACAGATTTGGGCTAGAGACAGAAATTATTTTCAAACCTTTTAATAGAAAATTTGAAACCTGGCCAGGCATAGTGGCTTACGCCTGTAACCTCAGCTCTTTGGGAGGCCGAGGCGGGTGAATCACCTGAGGTCAGGAGTTCAAGACCAGCCTGGTCAACATGGTGAAACCCCATCTCTACTAAAAATACAAAAATTAGCCAGGCATAGTGGCACACACCTGTAATTCCAGCTACTCGGGAGGCTGAGGGAGGAGAATCGCTTGAACCCTGGAGGCCGAGGTGGCGGTGAGCTGAGATCTAGCCATTGCATTCCAGCCTGGGTGACAGAGCAAAACTCTGTCTCGGAAAAAAAAAAAAAAAGAAAGAAAGAAAGAAAAGAAAATTTGAAACCTACATGCAAGCAGAAAAGCAAAAGACTGTAATAAACCACCACCCATCACCCAACTGGTACCAAGAGAGATATAAATGTGCGAGTCATGGGCCTATAGCCCGTGTTTAATGCCAAGGTTTGGCTGAAATCCCCGAAAGGAACAGTGCCGGGGAAGGAGAGAAGAGGCCTTGGGCTTCACAATTAGCTACATAGAGACCGGACAGAGCAGGAGGGTCCCAAGCAGAGACAGCCTGACGGGTAGGCGGAACCCGAGGAGTATCCCGGAAGGCCAGGAAGAGTTCATGAGAAAGGAAGGAAGTGACCATCGTGTTACTGGAACCGAGGCAGTCAATTTAGAGGACAGAAAAGGTTTCAATGGATTTAGGTTTAGAAACCATGGGGGACACTGGGGGGCAGAATCCAGATTTCAGGGTGCTCAGGCCTGAACCGGAAGGAGGGGAGGTGCAGCGGGTCATGGGAGGCACATCAGTAGGGAGGGCTGGCACTGAGGGGGGCAGACTTGGGGTCGGGGAGGGCTGTCAGAGCACTCGGGGGCTGGTGGGGGCCTCCACTTGAACTGATGGTCTCCAGAAGGACCAGATGACAGCCACGGTGGGATCCTGGGTCTTTCTTTACTTAGATGCCCGCCAGCAGAGAGCTGCAGAGGGACTGGGAGTTAAAAGACGCCTGGAGTCTCCCCCTGAGTTTAGGGCCCAGACGGTCTGTAATCCGGGTGTGGACGGGGCTTCCTCCTGTTACAGAATCTCCGGCAGCAGCAGCCTAGCTGTGTCTCAGTAGCCGGCCGTGGCGTTTGCATCTTCTGTCCCGAGGCCCCGATGGCCCGACCGGGCACTTAAGTCACTTTCAGGGTGCCCAGGGATGGGATCACGGGTGACATCTCGCGGGGCCTCCCGGTTCCCAAGCGCGCCCCCTCCCCGCGAACCCCTCACCTGACACCAGCAGGCAGCAGCCCAGCCAGGTCCCGAGGCTCCGCTCCATGGACGGCCGCCGGGGGTGCCGCGGCTTCCTCCAGGCACACGACCCCCGCCCGCGCCCGAGAGCGCTCGTACGCGGTCGCTTCCGGGAACCAGCGGAGCGGGGCGGGGCGGGGCGATCCGGCTCCTACCCCGCTGCAGGCCCCGCCCACCAGCCCGGGTCCGCCCGCGAGGCGCCGGGCACCCGCTGGGCAGGTGCACGCGAGGAAGAGGAAGGGAGCCTCGCAAACTTTGAAAGGCGCCGTCAAGTCAAATAAATACCCTACAATACCAACCCAGGACTGAGATCTGGATGCTGGAATGATGGTGGTGATGGTGGCTTTCAGTATTCCCCAGGTTTTGTCCGGGGCACCGGCACGCCCTCTCTTAAAGTCCTCTCTCCGCATAGGTGAGTTAAAAGCATTCCATCAGCAAATCCAGTTTGAGGGTCTTCTTTACCCTTCTCCTCTCCAGGGATAAACAACACAAAGCCCAGTCATTTTTACGCAAATAACTAGTTTCTTTCAGGGACTACTAAGAAAGCGTTAATTTCCTCTTTTTAACTTGATGAGTGGTGAGATGGGAAAATCCAGAGCTGTCCAAAGTCTTGGGTAATCTACAGCATCGCCTGATGTCTGCCGCTAGGACACCACCCAAAGTCAAGCGAAGGGAAGTGAAGGCGCCCTAGGCCCCTGCAGGCCACCAGGAAGAGCTAGAGGGAGTTGGTGCAATCCTAGAGATGCCAGCAGGTGCACCAATCTGTGGCACACATACATTCTCCAATGGAAAACAACTCAAGACCACACCAAGTTTGTATTAAAAAGTATTGTTGTATTACTTCTTACCAACCTCCAACCATTATACAAAATTAAAAATACATACACACACACACACTCTCACAAACATCCATAGAGCTTATCCCAAAAGATCAACCCGGAAATCTTTCAGAATATGACAGATGCATTGAGACGGCAGAAAAATTGCTTACACATACAAAAGGCCTCTTTCCTATGGAATTTCACTAGATTAAATAAGGTGTTCCCTCCTCACAGTCCTATCCTTTTGCGCAATCATATAAATAATCTAGTTAAAGTCCTTGAACTATGACTTGTATAATTTTTAGTTTTCCCCTTTTGAAGGGGCCTAAGAGAAAGGTTTGAGAAACCAGCTCTTGGGGGGTGGGGAGGGGTGAGGGGTAAGAGGGTCCTGTGCCTTTCATTCAACCTGGGAGTTTCTCAGGGTTGCAGCATTTCCACCTGAGTGTTTATTCTTGTACATTTTCTCATCTTTCTCCTGGGTTCATAGGATCCTGGAGATTACCTAGTCCAATCCTTTTGTTTCAGAAACAAAAAACCTGAGGCTCAGAGAGGCTGTCAAATGCCTAGAGTCACACAGGGCAACTGTGGGAGGTGGATCTTTGAGTCTCAGTCCTTAAACTGGTTGCCACATGACATTCCACATGACATTCCAGAACCTTTCCCCCAACCCCCTTTTTAATGACAGGGTCTGGCTCTGCCACCCAGGCTGGAGTGCAGTGGCGCGTGGCTCACTGCAACCTCTACCTCCTGGGCTCAAGCCATTGTCCCTCCTCAGCCTCCCAAGTAGCTGGGACAACAGGCACATGCTACTACGCCCGGTTAATTTTTGTAATTTTGTTCCGTAGAGGCAGATTTGCCATGTTGCTCAGGCTGGTCTCGAATTCCTGGCCTCAAGCAATACACCTGCTTAGGCCTCCCAAAGTGCTGGGATTACAGGTAGATTGCTCCCAGTCAGGCTTCCCTTCCCCCACCCGCAGCCCCCTAACCTGGCCTAGATTCACAGGAACTGTAATCACAGCTGACACACTCGATTCGGAATCAGCACAGAGAGCACTTTGAAAATTGTCAAATAGGGTCTCTGAAACTTGTACGTATTAAATAAGGTGTTCCCTCCTCTCAGTCCTATTCTTTTGCGCAATCATATAAATAATCTAGTTAAAGTCCTTGAACTATGACTTGTATAATTTTTAGTTTTCTCCTTTTGAAGGGGCCTAAGAGAAAGGTTTGAAGGTTCAAGGTCTTCTCCTGAAGACCCTGAAGCACCTTTGCGTTTGCTCTTTGTTTTAACCTTAAAATATGGCACTCAGGTTTTTATCCCTCTCCCCGACGCCATGTTTCCTTTCTGTATTAGTCACATGCCTGATCCTAGAGTCTGTTTTCCCCACTTTAACTGGGGAGGGCTGGACAAGGTGGAATTCCAAGTGCAGGAGACAGGATGTGACATGGGTGAGGTGCCCACGGCTCACTGACTGAAACTTCGATGGCTCTTACCTGTTTCCTTGTGCAGGGCCCCCCTTCTCTCCAGCGGCGCACCTGGCTCTCCTCCTCCTTTCCTGCCTGCTTTGCAGCTCTTGCTACTATTTTCCTTTTCTTTCGCTGCTCCCACCCTGGCCCAATTTACTTCCCAGAAATATCACAGGGCCAGCTGGGCACAGCGGCTCACCCCTGTAATCCCAGCACTTTGTGAGGCTGAGGAGGGCGGATCACTTGAGGTCAGGAGTTAGAGATCAGCCTGGCCAACATGGTGAAATCCCGTCTCCACTAAAAAATACAATAATTTTCCAGGTGTGGTGGTGGGCGCCTGTAGTTCCATCCAGCTACTCGTGAGGGAGGCTGAGGCAGGAGAATCGCTTGAACCTGGGAGGCAGACGTTGCAGTGAGCCGAGATCACGCCACTGCGCTCCAGCTTGGGTGACAGAATGAGACTCTGTCTCAACAAAAAAAAGAAAAGAAATGAAATACAGGGTCCTGGACCACCTCTGAAACCACAGGGAACCCTGCTCCCTGGTAAACATGATGCATAAACATCCTAAGTGCATTAGTGTAAAGGGAAGGTGCACACGTGCTTCCTTCAAAGTCCATCACTTTGAATATGTAAACAATGCACTCAATGATACTATGGTCCCCATACTGGGAATCTGCATAGGTGATGTCACCTGGAAGAATGGAGTACCCTACAGTTCCCTACCTCTTCCCTTGGAGAACACTTGCAGACAATAAGGCAGCAAGTTAGGGCGCAGGGAGACAGAACCCTATAGGTGCTTGTCTGTCCAAGTTCATTCCATAGTTTTGGAGTCATCTCATTATATAACCATCCCCAAGGTCAACATCTGACTCAGAAGTGTCACTTTGATCAGATGGAGCATCTTCAGACTGCAGGCCTTCTGAAGAGGGGCTGGGAAAGGTTGGCTGTGTCCCTTCCCCACTGGCCAGCAAATGGCTTGACTGCACATTGTCAGGATCCTCTGGGTCAACCATCTCTTCCGGATGAGAGGATATCATCAGAGGGGCTTCTTCTAAGTCATCACTGTCCTCATCATCAAGAACCCTCAAAAACACAGAGTTTAAATCCACATTGAAGGTAATTCTGCCCCCAGACCCCTCAGTGGAGCTGTAGTCCTCTTCGGGAAAGGGGTCCTGGAGTGGACTCTCTCTCCTCTCATAGGGCGCACTCAAGAGCTCCAACTGCTGAGGGCTGCGCTTTGGCGTCGTGGGGAGCTCCACATCAACCTCAGGCAGGCCAGGCTCCTCCTCGGAGTCTGGGTCTATAAACTGGGATTCTGTAGAGGTGGCGGACGCCTGACCCAGAGGCCTGATAGTCAGTCCATGCATGGTATAGCCACCGCCATTTGTCCTGGGCGCTGCCTCAGTATCGCTGTCACTTTCATCATCATAATTATAATCCCACACTTTCTTCTTTCTGTTGATGTAAATGACCTCCACTATATCCATGGCTTCCAACGGTGGCAGGTTAGGAAATGGCCAGGCTAAAAAGTTATGAAAATTCTTAAAAAAAAAAAAAAAAAGAAAAAAGAAAAAAAAGAGAGAGTCCGTATCAGCTATGACTGTTTGCTCTTTATTTTTTACATAATGAAACTTAATCACTGGGGCTCAGGGATGCACGCTTGTAATTCCAGCTACTGGGGAAGCTTAGGCAGAACGACTGTTTGAGCTCAGGAGTTTCAGACTGTAGTGCATTATGATCGCGCCTGTGAATAGCCACTGCACTCCAGCCCTTAGCGAGACCTTGCCTCTAAAAAAATAAAAAATAAACTTAATGAGATTGACTGAACGATGATGCAGATGATAATGATGATAACAGCAATAACAACAGCTAACAGTTACACCATTTGCTGGGCACAACTCTTGGTGCTTTATATATAATTTACCTTTCCCTCGCAACTGCCCTGTGAAGTAGACTTACTATTCCTTTTCTTTTTGAGACGGAGTCTCGCTGTGTTGCCCAGGCTGGAGTGCAGTGGCACGATCTCAGCTCACTGCAACCACCACCTCCCAGGTTAAAGCAATTCTCTGCCTCAGCCTCCCGAGTAGATGGGATTAGAGGCGCCCACCACTATGCCCGGCTAATTTTTGTATTTTTAGTAGAGACAGGGTTTCACCATGTTGGCCAGGCTGGTCTTAAACTCCTGACCTTGTGATCTACCCGCCTCGGCCTCCCAAAGGGCTGGGTTTATAGGCGTGAGCCACCGCACCTGGCCAGGCCTACTATTCTTATGCCCACTTTACAGATTAGAAAATGAGGTGCAGAGGTTAGGAAACTTGCTCAAGGTTCGTGACTAGTGAGTGGGAGCAGCTGCCTTTCAAACCAGGTAGGCTGCTGGCCTCAGAGACTTTGCTCTGACTGACTCCTCTTAACTTCCTCTCCTTTGGCTGCTTCTTTATATTTTTAAGTTATTTATATATTTCTAGAGCTAGGGTCTCACTCTGTCACTGAGGCTGGAGTGCAGTGGTATGATCACAGTTCACTGCAGCTTCCACCTCCTGGGCTCAAGCAGTCCTCTCACCACATCCTCCTGAGTAGCTGAGACCACAGGCATGTGCCACCACCCCTGGCTAATTTATTTTTATTTTCTCTAAGAAGAGGTTTCCCCATATTGCCCAGGCTGGTCTCAAACTCCTGGGCTCAAGTGATCCACCTGCCTCGGCCTCCCAAAGTGCTGAGATTACAGGCATGAGCCACCGTGCCCAGCCCTTTTTAAATCTTTTTATAGGATAAATCCACTTTGTGTATATGTTCCACTGACATAATCCGAAATAAAAAGACGATCCATATAAAAATGTTTATTATACTATTCATCATGACCGAAGAAAGAAAGAAAAGGGAAAGAAAAAGAAATCCAAATGCCCTATAGCTGAGAAATGGTTAAATGAAAAATGGTATGTTAAAAATAATGAAATTCTACCTGGTCATTATAAATTATAGGTGATGAAGTATAAAACAAAACAAAACAAAACAAAACAAAACAAAACACACAAACAAAAAAACATTGCTGGGCACGGTGGCTCATGCCTGTAATCCCAAAACTTTGGGAGGCCAAGGCAGGTGGATCACTTGAAGTCAAGAGTTCAAGACCAGCCTGGCCAACATAGCAAAACCCCGCCTCTACTAAAAATGCAAAAATTAGCCAGGTATGGTAGCGCACGCCTGTAGCCCCAGCTACTTGAGAGGCTGAGGCATGAGAATTGCTTGAGCCCGGGAGGCAGAGGTTACAGTGAGCTGAGACCATGCCACGGTACTCCAGCCTGGGTGACAGAGTAAGACTCTGTCTCAAAAAAAAAAAAAAAAGAAAAGAAAGAAAACATAAAATGCACAGATACACTTACGACTGCAAAATATACATTTATAGGGATGGAAAAGAACTCAGAGTGAGAAAGCATTTTGGTTTTTATAGAAAATGAGATTTTCTTCTGTGAAAATATTTATATAAATACAAATTCTTAAGTTAAAATAAAAAATGAAGGTAGAAAAAAAAAAAACAAAAAACAAAAAACTACCTACCAAGACTTTGGGGAGGCTGTTTCTTAAGCATATATAACCAATCCATTTCAGTGTCACTATGGTGCTTGTCAAGACCAATGCCATCAAAAACACAGTAATTATTCCTCCTACTTTGGCAGATTCTGCTGATTCTGTTGATGAAAAATTAAATGACTTTAATTCAAAAAAATGCACTAAACAATTGCAGATGGAAATAAATGTACATTGGTCTGGTGTTACAAGGTGATCAAGAAACCAAAGGTTTGAAAAAACAGTTTTATATTGAGAAATACCAAAGACTGGAGAATAATCTAAGTGTGCATTTTTAAAACAATAACATAGACTTAGCTTTTAAAAGTAAAATTTCCTTCAGTTTCTGTTCACTGTCCAGTGGAGTAGCCACTGGCTGCAGTTGGCTGAATTTAAATGATCAAAATTAAATCGAATTAAGAGCTCGGTCTCTCAGTCACGTGAGACACATCTCAAACGTTCGGTAGCCACACCGGTTAGCATGCGCTGCGGGCAGGAAGAAGTGGAGAAGGAAGGTTTGCTTGAAAACAACCAACTGGGTCATTCTGAGGCTGGACTTTAGCCACGCCAGGGCCCCAAATCAGGGCTCTGCGGAACCCGCCTTGCTCTGTTAACAGTTCCCCTTAGTTTCTCATCAAGATTCCTTGTGGAAAACTTCAACTTTCTGACTGACCACAGTTATTCTCCTGAAGTACGACCAGACTGAGAAATCAGCAGTTGAATCACTGAGGCTCTCTTGCACTTCCAGAAAGGTCTTCATTCGTATTACTCCTGGAACTATAGCCTCAGGCAAAAATATATAGGGGGGAGAAGAAAGGAAATCAAAATGCATTATGTACTCTAAGTCTTCCAGAAGGTGAAGGAATGAATTGAAAGAAGTTCAGTAAAAACCCTTGCACTGCTAGATAGCACAGGGTTCAAGAATCCACTCTCACCCCAGTCAAAAGAGTGTGAAGGACTGTCATATCAATGGCAGTTCCAGAATCAGATCTGGCCACAGAGGCACACCTTTACAAAATTCTGACATGTATAGAGTTTACATTCTTGAAAGAGGTACTGTAAACCAAAATGATTTCACTGGTGAAGGAATGGCATAATACAGAGATTGTGACTCATGTACCCATTCAACTTGCATGTAACAGCTACAAAGCACTCTATGTCATCTATCTAAGAGGACATCCTCCAAACCAAATTGTGTAAATTGTAGTTAATATGCTAGGATAATATTCCTCAATTTGGGGTATTCTCATGAGTCTGAGAATTCTTCAGGAGAACTTAGAATTTTTGTTTGTTTTCAGCTTGATGATAATCTAAAACATACAAATCTCATTTGGGGTCATGACAATTATACATGCATGCTATTTTAAAATATTTATATTTGAAAAGAGATGAATCCGGTCAGTGTTCCTACTCAGAAAGGAGAAGCTGTGATTGGGTGTTACTGCTGTTAACTATCTTCTTCATGAAAGATGGGCCAGATCAACCCATCTTGGGAAGGAGAGACCAGGTCGTGTCTCAAAAATTTGGCCTTGGACAAACCTGTCTGTCTCTGGATTCATTGTGGAGACATTTTAAACAAAAAATAAGAAACCTCACAAGCAGAGGGCTGAACTGAGCAACGGGGTTGGCAATATCTGATCACCATGATCTTTAATGGAAAAGAGAAAGAAAACTTTGTGAAAAGATTGGTGATGACTAATATCAGTCTCTTATAGTTCCTCCCATACTTACCTCTCTGGAACAAGCAAGACTGCCCCTCCCCTGGGTGACTGCAGTAATCAGCCCAGGGGTCACCTGGTTCCCACTTCAAGGCATGTGGATGTTCCCTTTACATCCTACGTCAGATCACGGGGAGCAACCTGCTCACAACCTTCTGAGGGCCCCCATCTCTTGCAACGGCTTCTAAGTTCTACATCATTCAGGCTCCTCCATCCTCTCTGCCCCGAACTATTACTATTCTTCCCTTGTTCAGTTCACTCCTGCCGTGCTGTGCCAGGCATATCCTGCCTTGGGGACTTGGCACTTGCTGAACCCCGCATATGGAACTCCCTCCCCTGATATGTCTGCGTGGCTCACTCCTTCACCCTGTGTTTCTTTCCCATTACCACTGTAACAAATGATGACAAAGTCAGTGTCATAAAACGATACAAATACATTAATAGTTCTGGAGGTCAGAAATCCAAAATGGGTTTCACTGGGATAAAAATGTCAAGGTGTTGGCAGGACTGCACTCCTTCTGGAGGCTCTAGGGGAAAACCCATTTCTTTGCCTTTCCCAGCTTCTAGAGGCCACTTGCACTCCTTTGCTCATGGCCCCCTCTTTCATCCTCACTCTCTGACCTCTGCTGCTGCTGTCAGAGCTCCTTCTCTGCCTCTGAGTCTCCTGCTTCTCTTTTTTTTGAGACAGAGTCTCGCTCTGTAGCCCAGGCTGGAGTACAGTGGCACCATCTTGGCTCACTGCAACCTCCGCCTCCTGGGTTCAAGTGATTCTCTTGCCTCAGCCTCCCAAGTAGCTGGGACTACAGGAGCATGTCACCATGCCCTCACTAATTTTTGTATTTTTAGTGGAGATGGGGTTTTACCACGTTGGCTAGGCTGAACTCGAACTCCTGACCTCAGGTGATTCACCTGGCTCGGCCTCCCAAAGTGCTAGGATTACAGGCACGAGCCACTGTGCCCGGCCAAGATCTTCAATTTCATCACACCCACAAGCCCCTCGGGCATACAGGTTAGTCTGTTCACATATCTGGGATTAGGATGTAGACTAGACATCTTTGGGGGCCATTATTCTGCTTACCACATCTCCCTTGGGTCTTTACTCAAACGCTACCTTCTCAGGAATGCCCTCTCAGGCCATCTGTGGTGGATGTTGTGGGTGGCTCCCCCATGTCCCCTTTTCCAGTCAGTGCACACCCACTATTGCTGCTGCACATGTCTGCTGATATATCTCAGAGCTGATCCTTCTCTAAGTGAGAGGTGAGGCCAACTGGACTTCCTGGGTGGAGTGGGGACTTGGGGAACTTTCCTGTCTTGCAAGAGGATTGTAAAATGCACCAATCAGGAACATTTTTGTCTCATAAGAGGATTGTAAAATGAACCAATCAGCGCTCTGTAAAACGTACCAATCAGTGCTCTGTAAAATGCACCAATCGGCAGGATCCTAAAAGTAGCCAATCACGGGGAGGACTGAAAAAAGGGCACTCTGATAGGACAGAAACAAACATGGGAAGGGACAATAAGGGAATAAAAGCTGGCCACATCCAGCCAGCAGTGGCAGCCCCCTCAGGTCCCCTTCCAAGCTGTGAAAGCTTTGTCCTTTTGCTCTTCACAATAAACCATGCTACTGCTCACTCTTTGGGTCTGTGCCATCTTTAAGAGCTGTAACACTCACCACAAAGGTTCGTGGCTCCATTCTTGAAGTCAGCAAGACCACGAACCCACTGGCAGGAACCAACTCTGGACACATAAGGAACTGCCCTTGCCCAAAAGGGGGCTGCCTCATCTGGAGGCCATGCCATAGATCACCACCAGTAACTGACTGGCTGCTGACTTGAAGACATGGTTCATGCTTCAGAGAACCCCTTGGGATCAGGCTTAGCTGAGAGCCACATGCTTGCTTAATTTCTCTCTCCCCATCCCTACCTGTTGTTCCCTTTTTCCCCTTCTCCTAAGATGCCCCCACCAATAAATCACACTTGAAAATGAATTCACATCCCAGGTTCTGCTTCTAGCAAAGGCAAATCAAGACATTGTCCTATTAAAAATAGCAACCCACTCTCCTCCACCTGACATCCCCCTCACCTCCTTTCCTGCATATTTTTTTTCCATGGTACTTACTTAACATACGATCTATTTTACATGTTGATCTTGTTATTCTGTCTCCTACTGCAATGTAAGCTCCACAAGGTGAGATGTTTTTATTTGTTTTCTTCACTGCTAAATCCTCAATATCCAGAAAAGAATCAAGCTCCTAAGAGGCTCCCAATAAACATTTGTCAAATGAATGAACAGAGCTTTCCTTAGGGCCTTAATATTAATAAAAGAGCCAGACAATTAATTTTAGGGCTTGACAAGGGGAAGGTGTTTATCCAGATCTCTGGGCTAAAATCCCCCCATACCAGTCTGCCCTAGGATCGCAGTGCTTACTGCTGAGCCTATGTTAATGCTGGTCTCAGGCTATCCTTCCAAGACCCCTCACCATCCACACCTGTCTGGTGTCTGAGTTTGGCTAGTTGAGGGTAGGTCAGATGGCAAGCAGACAGTGACAGAGGTGACGTTATCTGAACCTATTTGCTTCCTGAGTTTCAAACAAGAATTTGACATCAGGTACAGTATTAGGATAATTAGAGAGTGTGGTACTTGACCCGTCTTGGGTAATAATCAAAGAATGAGGGCTGACTTGATGTGCAGCATGACGTGTTCACACCAAGTAAAAATGGAATAGCCCGAGAGGATGTTGTTACGTTTCACCTCAGTAGGTGAAATGGAAAAGAGTCAGGGGAGAAAGTGAGTCATCACAGAGTTCATCAGCCTCCAAGGAGCTTGTGCCTTCTCAGTCAGCAACACGTTCACCTTGGAACTGGGGACTGAGTTTTCAATAAACCACCGTCTGTCTACCAGGTCACTAATTTCAGTTTTTATTGTCTATAGGAGTTTTGCTTTTATGTAAGATCAATGATATAATAAAACATACATATATATCCAGTCTTTGTCCCTAGCTCCTGGAGCAGAGCTTCAAAAATCTGTGGAATTTCCTGAACGATAGGAGTGTCTTTTGTCAACAAGCCCCATTTAGGGGCCATATATGAGTTTATGTTTGTCAGGTGACAGGGCAGTGTGTGGACAGCTTCAGGATGAGGGCTAGTCCCTAGAAAAACTAACCACATATGATCAGACGGTTGGAACTTCCAGCTCCCCCATTTGACCTCTATCCAAGGAGGGGAGTGGGCTGGAGACTGAGATCAATCCTGCAGCCAGTAATTTCATCAATCACACCTACATAATGAAACCCAATACAAACTGTGAACACCAAGGGTTGGGGAGCCCCCAAATTCATGAACATATGGATGTACAGAGAGGGTGGTACACCCTGACTCCCCAGGGACAGAAGCTCCTGCACTCGGGACCCGTCCAGACCTTGTCCTGTGCACCTCTTCAATGGCTGTCCATCAATTCCTTTATAATAAAGTGGTAATCATAACACTTTCCCGAGTTCTCTGAGTCATTTTAGCAAAGTATCAAACCTAAAGGGAGGTCATGGGAACTCCTGAATTTACAGCCAAGTCAGATGGAAGTGCAGGTAACCTTGTCAACCAGGACTTGTGGCTGGCGTCTGAAGTGGGGGCAGGCAGTTTTGTGGGACTAAGCCTTTCACCTGTGGGGTCTGTGCTAACCTCGGGTAGTGTCAGAAATGAACTGAATCATTGGACAACTAGTTAGTGTCAGATAGCTGGTGGTAGAACAAAGATATGCACATTTATTTTCGATTTATATTTTTGAAAGAGCTATAGTCAGATAGAATCTATATGTAGTTTTAGGTTTGCCTGTATTTTGTTGATGTAAAAATAACTTAAGCTAAAGGTGTCTGAGATGTTCTTTCCTTTAGAACCAGTCTATGCATCATCTGGTCTTGAGGAACACTAGAGAATCAAATCATACTGCCCTGTAGTGAAGCCAACACACAGCACTGTTATGTGCTAGGCAACGTTCCGTAGCTCACTTCATTCACAAATGACCATATCACTTTGTCAATGAAAAGAGCCAAAGTCAGTAACATACTTGAAGAGATTTAGTCTGAGCCAAATACGAGTGACCAATGGCCCATGACACAGCCCCAGGAGATCCCGAGAACCCTTGGTCAGGGTGCAGCTTGGTTTTATACATTTTAGGGAGACATAAGGCATCAGTCAATGCATGTAAGACGTACACTGGTTCAATCTGGAAAGGTGGGACAGCTAGAAGTGGGGGCTTCCAGATCATGGACAGATTCAAAGATTTCCTGATTAAAGACTTGGAATTAATAAAAGGAAGCATCTGGATTAAGACAAAGGGTTGTGGAGGCCACGGTTCCTATTATGTAGATGAAGCCTCTGGTAGCAGGCTTCAGAGAGAATAGATTGTAAATGTTTCTTACCAGACTTAAAAAAGTGCCAGACTCTTAGTGAATTCTCTCTTGGATCAGGAAGAAGACCTGGACTGGGAAGGGGGTTCTTTATAGAAAGCAGATTTTCCCTGCAAGAGATAGCTTTGCAGGGCCATTTTAAATATGTCAAATAAATGTATTTTGGGGTAAAATACTTTGATTTCTTTTAAGGCCTGCTACCCATCATGTTGGTATTAGTGCTACAAAGCGTCTTTTTGTCTTAAGGTTTCTGTTTTAACACTAGTGCTGGCCAGCTGTGCCTGAATTCCAAAGGTAGGAAGGTACAGTGAGGCATGTCTGGACCACTCCTTCCCATCATGACCTGAACTGGCGTTTCATTTACTTTACTTTATTTGGCCCTTGTCCAAGAGGAGGGGTCCATTCAGTTGGTTGGAGGGCTTAGAATTTTATTTTGGTTTACAACTAAAGTAATTTCTTTATAGATCCTACCTTATTTTTATTCTGGTAAATCAGAACATTAAAGATACTTCCATTGGTGTCAGAGGCATTTGAGCCAGAGCAACTCCATCTTGAATAGAAGCTGGGTAAAATGAGGCTGGGACCCATTGGGCTGCATTCCCAGACAGTTAAGGCATTGTAACTTACAGGATGAGATAGGAGGTTGGCACAAGATACAGGTCGTAAAGACCTTGCTGATAAAACAGACTGCAGTAAAGCCAGCCAGAACCCACCAAAACCAAGATGGTCGTCCTCACTGCTGCACTCTCACCAGCACCATGAGTTTACAAATGCCACGGCAATGTCAGGAGTTACCTTACATGGTCTAAAAGGGAGAGGCATGAATAATCTACCCCTTGTTTAGCATATCATCACGAAATAATCATAAACATGGGCAACCAGCAGCCCTTGGGGCTGCTCTGTCTATGGAGTAGCCATTCTTTTTTTTTTTTTTTTTTTTTTTGAGACGGAGTCTCGCTCTATCACCCAAGCTGGAGTGCAGTGGCCGGATCTCAGCTCACTGCAAGCTCCGCCTCCCGGGTTCCCGCCATTCTCCTGCCTCAGCCTCCTGAGTGGCCTGGGAGTAGCCATTCTTTATTCCTTTACTTTCCTAGTAAACTTGCTTTCACTTTATGGACTCGCCCTGAATTCTTTCTTGTGCAAGATCCAAGAACCCTCTCTTGGGGTATGGATTGGGATCCCTTTCCCCTAACATTGGGGTTGGGACATTTAGAAGGCCTTCTTTGAGGAAGACTTGCATAGCTTCTCAGTTTTGGTAAAACAGGTGGAGACTTGGCTACTTCCTGAGAAAACAATCAGCAGGGAGTTCCGAGATTTGATTGTTCTCACTCCCAAGGGGAGGAAGGTTTGGGATCACACTGTTTACTGTTCTGATGTCTGTGTAACAGAAAGGTGTTCAGCCTTCATGAGTGATTCTCTCGTACACCCTGGCAAGGGTCCCTTTCATCTATGAGCTACAGCTGATGCCAGATCACATCTATGAACTGCACCCAACCTCGCTGCTTCCACCTTTTCACCCCTTAATGCCACTGTATACCACTGTCTCAAGCAGCTCCATCTCTTCTGGCATGTGGCTTCAGCAACGGCCACACTAAGGGTACACAGCGCTGAATTTAATCCTGACTCCCTGAAATAAAAGCATTTCCATTTCAAGATTTCTGATCTCATCGAGTAGTATCTGATTGTCTTTTGGTATGACAACATAAAAGTGACTCTACCAGATCGTACACACGAATCAACAGAAAACATCTCTGTGAGGTGCCATTATTGGAAGAAAGACCTTTCGTGCTCCATGAATTTCCGATTCTTTTCTTTAAATAGGCTTGTCCTCAGAGTAAAAGCATGAATACTCAAAACATGAATTTAAAAAAATGAACATACCTGATTCCTGGCCAGGTTGAAGGAGGGTGCATTTTAAGGGAGACTTTATTACTGCCTGCTCATCGTTATGCTCGAAATAAACAGATACACAGTAGTTTGTGTTTGGAATTAACTTGTCAATGATATAGGTGAAATTTCCACTCATGTTTCCTTTTATTGCAGGTTTATGCTGTAAAAATAAGCAAAAAATCAGGAAGACTCTGAGAATTTCATTTAGAGGCAGGCCTTAAGAATCTCTTTTGGGATTTGTCTTCAAATCTCAAACAGGGTTAGGTTTATCACAGGCTTGGTAAGAAAAATGATTTATAAGTCACCTAGAGCAAGTAAGCGATCAGAAAACTACACCTACATGCACTTATATACACCCGCACAGACACATATTTTACACCCATGAAATCTAGTCTAGCAACTTCATTTTACAAATAAGATAACAGTCTTCAAAGAGGAATAAAAGTCTCTGTGACATCATTTTTACACGATTATCTTCTCTCATGGACAGTGTGTGTCTACTTTACACTTGAGAAAGTGCCTTCATAAACATTAACTCTTTTGACTTTCAAAACAGTCTGCAAAATAGGCATTCTCTCCATTCAATGGAGTGGAAAACTGTAGCTCAGCGTGGCTAAGTAACTTCTCCAAGGTCACAGAGCTTGTCTGTGACAAAACTGACTGATGTCTAGTTTCTCATCTTCTCCCTTTATCAATAGATAGATAGATAGATAGATAGCTATAGATAGATGGGGGTCTCACTCTGTTGCCCAGGCTGGAGTGCAGTGGCATGATCTTGGCTCACTGCAACCTCCACCTCCTGGGTTCAAGAGATTCTCTTGCCTCAGCCTCCTGAGTAGCTGGGATTACAGGCGCCCGCCACCATGCCTGGCTAATTT
>NC_045452.1:45848559-45860391 GCF_002776525.5 Piliocolobus tephrosceles
TTTTTTTTTTTTTTTTTTTTTTAGACAGAGTCTCGCTCTGTTGCCCAGGCTGGAGTGCAGTGGCCGGATCTCAGCTCACTGCAAGCTCCGCCTCCCAGGTTTATGCCATTCTCCTGCCTCAGCCTCTGGAGTAGCTGGGACTACAGGCGCCCGCCACCATGCCCGGCTAGTTTTTTGTATTTTTTTAGTAGACATGGGGTGTCACCACGTTGGCCAGGCTGGTCTTGAACCCCTGACCTCAAGCGATCTGCCTGCCTTGGCCTCCCAAGGTGCTGGGATTACAGGGGTGAGCCATCACGCCCGGCTATCCCCCTTTAAACACCTGGCCTCTTCTTTCCTGTAGTTGCGTTCCACTTCAGAATTTAAAAGATGATATGAAGGCTCTTTCATGAATAATGACTTTTGTATCATGTTTTACAGTTTTTTAAATGCATTCTTACTAGCAGTTTAATACATGAGGATTCCTAGCAGCTCACATACAGCCTTCGGTAATAATGTTTTTCTGTAAATTTCTGTTTGGGAAAAGTTAGTAAAGAAACAAACTTACGACCCAACAAACTAAAAGCTTCCCCTCCAGTGGCCACCACACAGCCTCCTTCCCTGTTTGGAAAAACTCCTTAGAAGAATGAGCTCTCTTCACTGTCTCCAATTTTTCTCCTCCCGCTCTTTCTTGAATCTGCTCCAACCAGCTCTTTGACCCTGACTCTATTAAAACTACTTTTATCAAGGATACAATGTTGCTAAATCCAATAGTCAGTCCTCTTCAATTGTCCCATTTGCAGCACTGGACTCAGTAAACCACTTTCTCCTTCTGGAATGTTCTTCTCTCAGCTACCGGGACACCACTCTCACCTGCTTCTCTCCATGCTGGTTGCTCTTTCTCAGTCGATTTTGCTGTTTCTTCCTCATTTGCCAGATCTCCAAATTTTGGAATGTTCCCGGGGTTATGTCCTTGGACAAGACTCTTCTGAGTGTCTATTCCCAGGTGATCTCATCTGGTCTCAGGGCATTCAACATGCACCAAGAAGCCAGTGACTCCCAGGCTCTCTCTCTAGCTGGGGGTTCTCCCCTGGACTCCAGACTGGCACACCCAGCTCATTCCCCATGTCTCCTCCTAGATCCCTTACGGGCACCTGGAATTTAGCATGTCCCAAACCCTCTAACCCTAGCTAACCCTCACCTGCTTCATTCATCATCTTCCATAGTTAATGGGGAAGTTAGTCTTGCTCCGTGTGCAAAATACATGCAGAATTATGAGCTGGGCATGGTGGCTCACACCTGTAATCCCAACACTTTGGGAGGCTAAGGTGGGTGGACTGCCTGAGGTCAGGAGTTAGAGACCAGCCTGGCCAACACAGTGAAACCCTGTCTCTACTAAAAATACAAAAAATTAGCTGGGTGTGGTGGTGGGTGCCTGTAATCCCAGCTACTAGGGAGGCTGAGGCAGGAGAATTGCTTGAACCTGGGAGGTGGAGGTTGCAGTGAGCTGACATCGTGCCATTGCAGTCCAGCTGGGCAACAAGGGTGAAACTCCGTCTCAAAAACAAACAAACAAACAAGCAAAAAAAACTCCAAAATATACGCAGAATTTGATGGCTTCTCAGTACTCATTACCCCTCTACTATCAAGGTCCAAGCCACCACCATCTGTTGCTTGGATTATACTAGTAGCTTTTTTTTTCTTGATTTAATTTAAAGGCTAATTTTCTTTATGAAGAAGATGTCTATTAACTATCGTTTTTCCTCTTACAGAGTAGTCAATATCCTAAAAAGCACCAGTCTCTTATTTTAGGAATCATAATCTAAAACATAGAGTTGCTTATGGGGTGAACACAAATGAGACATGATTGAAACAGGAGATTTAATAACACTTCACATAGTCCTTAGGCCACATAAACTTATTTTGCCCCCATTTTTGCTCCTTTTCCTAGAGTACTGATTATAATCCATGTTGATACTAAAAGAAACATGATAATAATCATATAATTTGTTACTGCCTATTAAGTGACTGCCACCCTGATTGTGTCTTAACTGGTCTCCTAACTCCCATCTTTGCCCCTATGGTCTATTTTTAACAGCCCCGCCAGGATGCCCTGTTAAGCCTTGGATTCCAGGGGCTTCCATCACACTCAGAAGACCCAGACCCACAAACTCCTACCAAGTCCAGCCACATTTACCTTCTGACCTCACCTCCTCCTCACCTCCTGCTTGTTCACTCCAGTTCAGCTACCTCTCCCTGCTGCTGCTGAAACACACCGGGCCCACTCCAGCCTCAGAACCTTTGAACTTCCTGTGCCCTCTGCCTGAAATGCATCTACCCTGATTATCTCTCAGGTTGGTCTTACTTGCAAGGGTTTTATACTTGGCAAAGGGCTCTACAGACATAAGCTGTGCTACACCAGTGAGAGCAATTTGTCCATTTCCACTTATTCCAGCATTCGGAGGGATAGGGACAACAAAAATTGAAGATCCACGTCTGTCTGATACCAGATTACCCTAAGGTTACTGACAGGTCCTTCGCAGAAATTATGAGAGGACGGAACCTGCCAGAAGAGCCACTTCCTTACTGTGTGTGACGGCTAGACAGGCAGCGACAGATGCTTTTCACAGGTGGCTCAGCTAAACCCTCCTTTTCAAAGAAATCTCTCCAGGGCTCACTGAAATTTGGCTGTACTCTGCATCTCCCTCCCACACCCTCTCTCCTGTGTGTTCCTTTATGTTGTACATGTGGCTTATTCTTTGTTTTTTTGAGACGGAGTCTTGCTCTGTTGCCGGGGCTGTGAACGCAATGGTGCAATCTCGGCTCACTGCAACCTCTGCCTCCCAGGTTCCAGCGATTACCTTGCCTCAGACTCTGGAGTAGCTGGGATTACAGGTGCTTGTCACCACACCCGGCTAATGTTGTATTTTTAGTACAGATTGGGTGTCACCATATTGGCCAGGCTGGTCTCAAACTCCTGACCTTAGGTGATCTGCCCACCTCAGCCTCCCAAAGTGCTGGGATTATAGGCGTGAGCCACCACGCCCAGCCGTGGCTTATTCTTTTAAAGAAGACTGTGCTGCAGGTTTAGATCAATATAGTGAATGAACTATAATGACTTCTTCCCTAAGGTCAGACCACACAGAAGCCTGACCTTTCAGCTTTAATTGTTCAACTGCAAATTTCCTTTCAAAAGAGACAGTCAAGTGCCTTGACTACCCACTCAGAACTGTTTTGATCCTAACAGGAGAAGCCACTTACCTTCTTAACAATCCCCTCTGACTGTTCTTCAATGACGAGTGATAAATCAAACTGTGATTCTTCCTCAACAATAGATGGAAATTTCACGATCACATTAATGTGGTTGGTAAAACCAACAATCTCAAACTCTGGCGGTTCAAAAGACACTGTGCAGAAAACAAAAACAGACAGGAATACGTGACTGAGACATGTGGCCCACAAAGTCTAAAGTGGTTCTTCTCTGGCCCTGTATAGAAAATCTGCCAAGACCTGATTTACATCATAATTTTTCATTGCTAATGCTATTCCACTGAGCGACTGTATCATGATTTAACTGATTCACTGTTTTGAACATTTAAATTGTCTCTGATTTTTATTAAAGACTTAATGTATTATGGGATATTCTTGGAACTAAATTTTTACATTTGTCCTTCATAATTTCTTTCTTTCTCTTTCTTTCTCTCTCTCTTTTTCTCTATCTTTCTTTTTTAATGTAGAGATAGGGTTTCGCCATGTTGCTCGGGCTGGTCTTGAACTCCTGAGCTCAAGTGATCCACTGGTCTTGGCCTCCTAAAGTGCTGGGATTACAGGTGTGAGCCACTGTGCCCGGCCTTAATAGTTTCTTTGGGACAAATTACTAAAGAATTCTGGATTACAGTAAGCACATGTTAAGGTTTTTAATATATGCTGTCAGTTACTTCGGATGGACCATGCCAGAGCACACTCTTTGTATTCCCTCTAAGCCTGGATATTTATGTATTTTTCATATTTATCATTTGAGTCATGAAACATATCTCACTGTTACTTTAATATGCATTCTTTAACAACCCAAATACCATGAATTTTCAATTCTGATTTTCTTTGTTTTCTGTGTGTACGCACAGATGTCTGTTTATACGCATACATCAACATGCACACAAATCTAGCAAACGTCGTATCTGAATTGTCTGCCACAGTGGCAACAAAGCAGTAGTCATCCTTACTACTTTGCTAAGCATGTATGAGCACGTGCACACCCGCATGGCCTACAACAGGAAGATGAGACCAAATGGCTCTCTTGGAAACTTGTTGTACAGTGGGAAACGGAAAAAGTAACAGCGCTGGAGCTGTTCACACCGTGCCTTAGGGAGCCGACTGAGGCACAGGGAAGAAAGAAGGGGTAGACCTGTTCTTGGGTTCTAGTCTTCTCCTCTGAGCTTTGGGTCCTAGGTGCACGCACACTGGGGTGTCCACACACAAAAGAACTATTGGGTTATAACGTGGGGGTGGAGTTGCTGTATCAAGAAAACACTGGGGTCAGGTGTGGTGGCTCATGCTTGTAATCTCAGCACCCTGGGAGGCTGAGGCAGGTGGATCACTTGAGGTCAGGAGTTCAAGACCAGCCTGGCCAACATGGTGAAACATTTGTACTAAAAGTACAAAAAATTAGCCAGGCATGATGGTGTGTGCTTGTAATCCCAGCTACTCTGGAGGCTGAGGTGGGAGAATCGCTTGAACCCGGAAGGTGGAGGTTGCAGTGAGCTGAGATTGCACCACTGCACTCTAGCCTAGGTGACAGAGTGAGACTCCATGTCAAAAAAAGAAAAAAAGAAAGACAGAAGGAGAGAAAGAGAGAGAGAAGGGAGGGGAGGGGAGGGGAGGGGAGGGGAGGGAAGGAGGAAAGAAAGAAAATACTGGGCCAAAGAGATGGGAGAGCTAGATCCAGCCCACCTGAACCTGGCTCCACACTTCCTGTCAGGCTATGAAACCGAAAAACAGCAGCTCCTACTGCTTTATACAGGCACTGGGCGAATCTGCAAAGTACAAGTTATCACTCCACTTTTCAGATTAGAAAAACCAAGGCTCAGAGAAGCAAAGCAGTCCACAGTTAACAGAGCTAGGAAGTGGCAGGGCCAAGAGGTGAGCCTAGCCCCAGGTCTAAAACACCTTTGCAGACCTCCTATTTCACGGAATAGCAAATAATAATGATCTTGATGATGGGGACGAAGTGGAGAAACAGAGATAAACTCACTGTCTATGTCCAGCCAGAAATTGTGTGAGCAACTGAACAAGGTTGTGTTCCCGCTGAATCCGTTTAGGACGGTGACATAGGCCTCGTGTGTGCTTCTCCACTCATCTGTGAGGTCACAAAATGATCTTGTGGTATTTGCACAGTTCTTAACCATCTTCAAATCTTCTGGTTTACTTTGGAAAGAAAAAAATGGAAAAAGGAAAGTGTGAGCATCGACGTAATGAGAGTCTATTTTCGGGTGCCTGACTTCATTGTTTCCTTTAGGGCTCTGCTCAAATATAATTGTACTAAGTGATCTTCCCCAACCATCTTATTGAAAATGGAACATCTTATACCCTCCCCACCCCTGCACTTTCAATCCCTCTCTCTCTTCTTGATCGTAGCATTTACCCATACCTGTCACACTATACCTTTGTTTACTCATGTCTCCATTTACATAATGTCTGCTCCAGGAGGGCAAGGACTTTGGTTCACAGTTGGACCCCCTGGCAGGTAGTAGGTGCTCAGTAAAATTTGCTGGATGAGTAAATGAATGAATGAAACTTGGGCCCTCATGGTGGAGGCCTCAGATCTTCCTCCCTCTATGGACAATCATGAATGCCTTCCCTGCATTCCCTCTCTGGCTAAGACTAGATGATCCAGTCCTAAGTCAGACCTGGGCTATTTCAGGGACAGTGCGGACATCTCATCTACCAAGCTTCAGTTAGTTGGATGATACAGGTGACCACTCAATGCAGAGAAAAGCTTTTAAGACTTTAGCAGGCACCAAAGAGAAACTCACAAGAGGTCTTCCACTGGCTCAGTCAGTAAGCAGGAGCAGCAGCAGCTCTAGGCCAAATAAATAACCAACAAAAGGACACTCCAAGGGGCTGCTGGATCAAAGCAATGACTTCCAAGATTGGTAGGTGTGGGAAGAAGAAAGACAAACAGGACTCCATCCATTATGTCATGAATCCTTGCAGCAACCTCTCAGCAGAGGCACTCGCTTAGGGGCTGAGCTCTGTGCCAAGGGTCAAGCTGGTTAGTGACCAAACCAGACTCTGCACCAAGGCCTGTCCCAGACTAGGCCAGGCAGCTTTCTGGTGTCCCACCAGAGTCAAGAAAAGTGAACATAAACCATCAATATGGTCAACAGACCTTTATATTCCTGTCCTCAGATAACAGAACTTTTAAACATTCACACTGACTGAATTACAGAAATCATTGCCTAACCCATACACAAGAATTATTTTGTATGTGAGGTTCTGAGCTGTAGAAATTGGCTTTGATGACACATACAAGCTTTGTCAAAATAAATGTGGATTATTAAAGTATTCAATTTAATTAAAAATGGATGTGTGATGGTGTTTTGTTTTTGGCCTTTTAAGGCTCTGAATAAGAAATGCAGAGAGAGGGAGAGGTAGACAGGAAAGGGGAGAGGGAGAGGCAGAGAGAGAGAAAAGATCATCTCTTCTTCCACTCCCCATATAACAGAACAATAATATGTTTACCAAGAGAATATGAAATATCAAACCAACCTCATGATTGTATACAGCAACGTATAGTGAGTTGCCACAATGGAGTGGTTTTTTAATTCCCATGATAAGATGGACCGGAAATTTCGCAATGATATCTTAAAAGTGCAAGATTCACTTGTGTAATCTAAAGAGAAGAAGGAAAAAAAGGCATTGAAATTTGGAACCCACAGTTGTATTCTGGCCACTGTTCAGTCATTTCTTGGGATCTAGAACCCACACCTCTGGCAGATAACACCTCCAGAGAGCCCTGGGTCTTGAAAACAGGAAGTCTACAGGACATGGGAAATGAACTAAGAAGTTAATTAACGAACAACATACTGTCAGGGCAGGCAAGTGTAGGAAACAGGAACTGTGCACTGTGTAAGCAGAATCTGGACAGAAGGGCTTCTCCAATGTCCTTGGACTGTCCCTTCATGGTTCACTGGACCAAAATAACCCAGGCCATCCCAGCCCATGTGGTGCACTTCCTTTCATTCTCCCCTACCCATTCTCCTTCCCCAAGCTGTTCTCTCAACTCAGCTCCCAGATCCTCCATGAAGTCCTCCTTAAGTAGCTCAGCCCACTGCAAATTTTCATTCCTCTGGATTCCCCAGCATACTCATTCCCTGGATCACAGAGAGCAGGGGAGTATAACATGAGCCCAGACTGGCCCTTTGTAAGCATTTAAGCCCCGTAACAATGCTGAAGTAGGCACTAAGAAGAGACTCATTTTACAGACTGTGAAACTGAGTTGAATTATACAATGTCACGCAGGTGGGAAGTGGCAGTGATAAATAAAACATTAAAGCCACACTTGCCAAATTCTGCCTTATATGGTTAAATTGTTAAAGATCATCTAAGTTTCCTGTGGTTAGGACCCAGGCCTTTGCTTCTCGATTGCCAACTCTTCAACCCCAACCAACGCTTAGCACAAGTTTGGACACACATTTAATGCTTAATGAAGTTTTGTGGACAGAATTATATATGTAGCAAGAAGTTTAGTTAAAAAAAAATTATCGTCCTTTGTCTGGAACCATCAGGGTGGAAGAACGTAAATTAAAGAGCAAATATTTCTGGGTCATCTTTTGTTTGGCACAGTCTGTGTCTCCTCGTTCTTCTATTAGTGAGATTATTAAGAGTTTGCATATTCTTTAAAGAAGTTTAAAAATGATCTCTAGTGTTCATTTCTTAGACTAGTTTTGTATCTCTCAAAAAACCAGAGTTAGCTCATTTTAGCTCCTTTTGCAGAGAAAGAATCCCAATAAAATTGGCAACAGATGTACAATCAGAAATCGAATATCCCACACTTTATACCTCTGAAAGGCCGCCCCAACACTTTCACTCTTATATAAAATTTAGTGAAGCCAAAAAACATCTCTTACCAGGCAAATCATGTGAAATACCAAACACGAGGCTGATACACACTAGAAGGAAGAAAACACATTAGAGAGGCAACAGTTTTATCTGGGCTCAACTTGCAATGATTACTCTAAGTCTGGAATTCTTTAACACACATTTATTGGTATCAGATTGAGACTTTTCTTGTGCTAAAAAAATGCCCACATAGATGGTTTTTATTCTACATTGGTGCCAGCAGCACATGGTGCAAGAACTGTGATCTGAGCTAAAGTAAGATCCATTTGGGAGCTGACACTAACAACAGTATGTACGGTCCCTGTCCTGCCCTGCTTTTTCCACTTAAAAATATATTTGGGGCCAGGTGCCGTGGCTCATGTCTGTAATCCCAGCACTTTGGGAGGCCAAGGTGGGTGGATCACACAAGGTCAGGATTCGAGACCAGCCTGGCCAACACGGCAAAATCCTGTCTCTACTAAAAATACAAAAAATTAGCTGGGTGTGGGGGTGCACACCTGTAGTCCCAACTACTTGTGAGGCTAAGGCAGGAGAATTGCTTGAACCCAGGAGGTGGAGGCTGCAGTGAGCTGACATCGCTCACTGCATTCCAGCCTGGGTGACAGAGAGAGACCCTGTAAAAAAGGCTGGATGCAGTGGCTCACGCCTGTAACCCCAGCATTTTGTGAGGCCAAGGCGGGTGGATCACTTGGGGTCAGGAGTTTGAGACCAGCATGGCCAACATGGTGAAACCTTGTCTCTACTAAAAATACAAAAATTAGCCAGGCATGGTGGTGGGTACCTGTAATCCCAGCTACTTGGTAGGCTGAGGCAGGAGAATCGCTTGAACCCAGGAGGTGGAGGCTGCAGTGAGCTGAGATCACACCCTGTACTCCTGTCTGGGCAACGGAGTGAAACTATGTCTCAAAACACACACAAACACACACACACAAGAACTTTTTTTTTTTTTTTTTTTTTGAGACAGAGTCTCGCTCTGTCGTCCAAGCTGGAGTGCAGTGGCGCCATCTCGGCTCACCACGTTAGCCAGGATGGTCTCAATCTCCTGACCTCGTGATCCACCCGCCTCGGCCTCCCAAAGTGTAGGGATTACAGGTGTGAGCCACCGCACCCAGCCACACACAAGATCTTTAACACCAAAATAATTTCCTTGTTTTTGTTTAAGTACTTGGGCTGCCTGAGGGAGTGTCCTCAGAAGCAATTGTTCATCCAAGAAACATTCTCAGAATATGAATAAGCATGCTACTAATTAATCAACTTTAGAGGTAAAAGACATTTATCAAAGATTGGGGAGGAAGAAACGGTGTTAGGAGAAATTACTCTTCAAATTATAGGCGAGGATAGTCCCAATTATTATTGCCTTCAGTCACGCATTTGTTTTCTGAAAATTAACAACAGGACAGGAAATTACATTGAATCTAAACCATTAAATCTAAAGCAGATAAATCCTATCTGCTTTCCACTTAACTCCTGATGCTAGGCAGGCTGGAACTGGGTCCTTCAGTCAGGGAAATGAGTTTGCTACTTCCTGCCAGGGCTGTCAATGAGGATGACATCACAGCTTGCTTCTATAAGAGCTAAGATAAAAGCAGCACTCACCCATGAGAAACAAATTAAGTGGTCTGACGATGAAGGCATTCTGGCTCAAAAGCATCTTTGCTATTTTTAGAGTCTTCTCTTGACTTTTACATCTGAAATCAACATTAGGTGATCAAAATTCTGAAGTGTCTAATTAAATTGCAGATATAAAAATGGGAGCAAAAACAAGACAATGAGACACCTGTAAGGAATAGTAAAATTCCTAGCTCCAGGAACTGGATCATTTACCCCATTTATTCAAGTGAGCCTGGTCTCAACTTTTGGGCCCAATCCCCCACCTAGTCAGGGAGGAATTTTAAATTTAAGTTTTGAACAGGCAACAGTCATTGGGTTCAACAATTTTAAGCATACAAAAAAAAAAAAAAATAGTGAAAAGTCTTATTCCCTTTAGAAAACTACTTTTTTTCTTTTGTGAATCCTTCAGAGTGTCTTCACACATAAGCAAAAACAAATACGTATTTCTAATTTCCCCATCTTTTAGACAAGAGATAGCATGTATAGTCCCTGTTCCACCCTGCTTTTTTCACTTAAAAATATATTTGGAAGATCTTTCTATCCTTGTTTTTTTAAATAGCTGGATAGAGTTCTACTCTATAGACACACCATTATTTATATAATTAGTACCCCTACTATAGACATTTGAATTATTTCCAGTCTCTTCTGCAAGGAAATCTCTTTCACTTTGTACATGTGCCAGTTTAAGTGTGGAAAAATTTCCAGAAGTAGAACTGCTAGACAAATGACGTATCAGTTAGGGTTCTGGCAGGCAACAGCTCATTCAAATTAGGATAGACACTTGAAAAAAATAAATTTAAGGGGTACAAGTGCAGTTTTGTTAGATATATTGCATAGCGGTGAAATCTGGGCTTTCAGTGTACCCATCACCTGAATAGTATACATTATACCCATTAAGTAATTTCTCATTCCTTAACTCCCCACACCCAATCCACCCTTCTCAGTCAGTAATGACTATTATTCCACATTATATGTCAATGTGTGCACATTATTTATTAATAGCTCCCACTTATAAGAACAGGTGGTATTGACTCTTTCTGAGCTGTTTCTCTTAAGATAATGGCCTTCAGTTCCATCTATGTTGCTACAAAAAACATAAATTTCATTCTTTTTTATGGCTGAATATACTGTGTGTATATATATATGTAACTTTTTTTTCTTTTTTTTTTGAGACAGGGTCTTGCTCTGTTGTCTAGCCTGGAGTGCAGTGGTGCAATCATGGCTCAATGTAGCCTCAACCTCCCAGGCTCAAGCAATCCTCCCACCTGTCCCCCTAAGTAGCTGGGACTACAGGCATGTGTCACCACACACCGGCTAATTAAAAAAAAATTTTTTTTTAGAGACAGGATCTCACTATATTGCCCAGGCTGATCTCAAACTCCTGGATTCTTGCCTTGGCCTCCCAAAGTGCTGGGATTACAGATGTAAGCACCACACCTAGCCACATTTTCTTTATCCAATCATTTGTTGATGAACACTTAGGTTGATTCCGTATCTTTGCAACTGTGAACAGTGCTATGTTCTGAGAAATTCATTGTTAGGCTATTTCATTGTGTGAATATCATAGAGCTTACTTAGACAAACCTAGATAGTGTAGCCAACTACACATCTAGGTTATATGGTATAGCCTATTGTTCCTAGGCTATAAATCTGTGCAGCATGGTACTGTGCTGAATACTGCAGGCAGTTGCAACACAGTGGCATTTGTGTATCTGAACATATTTAGACACAGAAAAGGTACAGTAGAAATATGGTATAATCTTATGAGGCCACTGTCATATAAAGAGTCCATCTTTGCCCAAGACATCATTAGGGGGTGCAGGACTGTATTTACAAATGTGTGAGCAGGCTGTAGGCAAACCAGAAGGGAGAGTATAGAACCTGTAGCTCACAACATTGAGGCCTGTGACCACTCTGGGGCCCAGAAGGCAGAGTACAGAACCTGTAGTTCACAATATTAAGGGCAGTAGCTCACAACATTGAGGGCTGTGCCCACTCTGGACCTGCAGAAGGGAGAGTCGAGAACATGTAGCTCACAACATTGAGGGCTATGACCACTCTGGGCCTGCAGAAAGGAGAGTACAGAACCTGTAGCTCACAACATTGAGGACTGTGACCACT
>NC_045452.1:45860401-45881704 GCF_002776525.5 Piliocolobus tephrosceles
CACAACATTGAGGGCTATAACGATTCTGGGCCTGCAGAAGGGAGAGTGGAGAATCTGTAGCTCACAACATTGAGGGCTGTGATCACTCTGGGCCCTAGGAGGGAGAGTTAGAGAACCTGCAGCTCACAACACTGAGGGCTGTGACCACTCTGGGCCCCAGAAGGGAGAGTACAGAACCTGCAGCTCACAACATTGAGGGCTATAACCATTCTGGGCCTGCAGAAGGGAGGGTATAGAACCTGTAGCTCACAACATTGAGGGCTGTGACCACTCTGGGCCTGCAGAAGGGAGAGTCGAGAATCTGTAGCTCACAACATTGATGGCTGTAAATCACTCTGGGCCGGAAGGGGAAGAGAAGGAGCTGACACTGCAGTTTGTAAGGAGAAACTCCTGTATGAGCAGCTATGACATGAGACCACTAGACACAGCCAGACCAAGAGGGCAGTGCAGGCAGGAGGCTGAGGGATAAATATCCCTCACTGCATCCCTCATTTCTCTCATTTGGGGCTCCCCATCGGCTGAACACAACCAGAAGCCATAGGGCAAGGGGCCTGGGTTTGTATCCTTATCAGACCAACTAAAGAGTGGGGAGAGGGGAAGGTGGGTCTGAAGAAGCAGACAGAAGAGACCTGGCAATGAAACTATGCATCTGTAATTTGGATAGAAACTGTCACTCCGGCCACCCTCGGGGCTGTACAAATTTATATAACTACCTGTAATGTGTGAGAATTTTGGTTTCCCTACCATCTCTTCGTAGAGGTATATCATCAAGTTCTTGGATTTTTCTCAAATTCATACATGAAAAATTGTCTTTCACATTAATTTGTATTTCTCTTACTCTGAGTGTGATCGAACATCTTTATCTTTTCATAGGTTTAAGAGTGATTTGTATTTCCTTCTCATTAACTGTTCGTGCCTTTGGCAATGTTTCCATTGAGCTGTTGCTATTTTCTTACTGGTTTGCAGGAGTTTTTTTTTTTTAAGTAGAAGGGAAATTGTGATGAGTCACATCTTTTTCTTTTCTCCCTAGTCTGTCACTTGCCCTTTGAGTTGCTTGTGCTGTTTAAAAAAAACCACCCCTCCCAAAAAAAAAAAAACATCCAGAAGTTTTTGAGTTTTATGTTTTCAGATTTAAAGGTATTTTCTTTCTTAGCTTCTAAATTTTGAGTCATAATCAGAAAGTCTTCCCTACTCCAAGGTGAGAAAGGAATTCTTCAAGACGAATTTTAAGGAGGCCCAGTAGATCTTGTTCCTTCTCTCTCTCGGGTATTTTGTCCCCATCCACATGACTAAGACCTGTAGATTGTGGGCATTCTTCTGTCCCCCAAACACTAGGGAAATACCATCAAAATAAAAAAAGACCATCAAATCGCAGACTTGTCATGGCTTGTGGAGACTGTCTGTGGCTGGTGACACAGGCATAAGAAGAATTTACCATGACAGTTTAGGTCAAGAAAGGCAGATTTATTAGAGAAAGTAGGAAAATACATTGCAAGGGAGCAATGGGCAGGTCAGTAAGAGAGGAGCTGACTGCCAGGAGAGAAAGGCTTGTTGGGGATTTTATAAAATGCAATTTGGGCTGAAGAGTGCTATGTGGAGGACTGACAACGCCAAGGTAGCCGGGAGCTAACTTGCATTCTTCTGTCAGCCGAGATGTTTGATGATAAGTTGAAGCATTTGATGGTAAGCAGGAAGATTGTGAGTTATGTGTGCAGGAGGGTCATATGTCCTGGGCCATAAAGAAAGGCAGACCTATAGCTTCTGTACTTCTTCTTTTTGTTTGTATGTCCTAGACCATGAAGCAAGGTAGACCTAGAGCTTATCTGCTTTATTTCTTTGCTTTCCCCTAGACCCCCCAGACTGACTCCTCTTCCTTAATTAGGACTTCACAAGACCAAGTTCAAGCTAAAAACAATTTAATTTTTAAGTCTTCTCTGTTGCCACAGTAGCAGGTCCAACCTGGGGTATTCTCTTAGAGAAATCCAAGTGATTCCAAGTCAAAATTTCCAGCCTTGCTACAGACTCCATCACCCATGAGATATCCAAACATGACTGCCTGGAACTAATCCCATAATACTGTAACCATTGAGAAACATCTGCTGAGATATCTTGATGTGACGTCATCTCCCATAATCACTCCACAACAGAGGGGTTGCCTACTTGTGAACATTCCCCTAGATACCACCACACCCAGACTGTAGAAGGGCAACTTCTTCATTTTAGTTTTTGAGACAGGGCCTCACTCTGTCACCCAGGCTGGAGTGCAGTGGTATAATCTCGGCTCACTGCAACCTCTGCCTCCTAGGCTCAAGCGATTCTCCCACCTTGGCCTCTCAAGAGGCTGAGACTACAGGGATGTGCCACCATACCTGGCTAATTTTTGTATTTTTTTTTTTTAGAGATGGGGTTTTGCTATGTTGTCCAGGCTGGTCTTGAACTCTTGGGCTCAAGCGATCCTCCGGCCTCAGTCCCCCAAAGTGCTTGGATTACAGGTGTGAGTCACCGTGCCCAGCCAGGGCAGCTCCTTTATACTTGTACACCTAACCTGACCTCTGCCATGTGGCCTCCGGTCCCTCCGTTTGTCTCCAATGGTAGCACATCTTCATCTTTGTTATATATCTGCAGGAACACTCAGTGTCTTCAGCAGCTGAGAAAACACACACACACACACACACACACACACACACACACACACACACACACTTAGAAGTCCCATTCTCCCCATCTGGGCCAGGGGATGGCTTCTTCCCTTGCTTTCTGGTGACCCATACTTCACTTGGAACCACATGCCTGATTACTAGATTCTTCTTGCTTGGAAAATATAATATCCCATCTTGGCATCCTGCCTAAATTGTCAATGGAGCGCCTTAAAACTCTTGCTGACTACAAACAGACCAGTCTTCCTAAAGCATGGCTAGTTTCAGTCCCCCTGGGCCCTGCAGCTAAAAGGATCCTACACTTGGCTTAAGGCTCTCCTGTGGCTGTCCCGAAATTCTTAACCATTTTATCTTTCAATGTGTGTTTTGTGCTAGGAGCCCCAGCTCACACTTGGATTCTTCCCCATCTCCTGCAGGTTAGGCTCCCAGCAGAGGAACCCCAGGCCCTGCCTGGCTTCTCTCTCTATGCCTCATAACTGCTGCTGCTGTTGGCATGGGGCACCAACTGGGACCAAGTTCCACTGAAGCTGTCCTGGTGCAGATGCTGGAGAGGTCAGGGCCAGCACTCCAGCCTCGCCCCATGGACTGGAGTCAGAGGGCAGCTGGCTGGAGGTTGGGTCTGGCAGGGATGACTCTCTGGGTCACTCTTGACCCAGGTACCTAGCATGTCTGAGGCAGAGACGTAAAGACCCTTGGACGAGGCCACTACGCTGTGGGTTAGGATGGTAGGTGCTTGGGAAAGGGAGATGCAAGACTTGACTTCCCCAGACCCTGCCCCAGGCTGGATCAAGGGGAAGCTAGCAGGAGGGGGATGCCTAGAAGTCAGGTGCAAGTACATGCATCCTAGAGTCACCAGGGCAGAAGGGACCCAGGGACCTGTGCGAATCTGCTCCAGCTCCCTCGGTATCCCTGTGCCTGAGGGAGGGCTTCCTCGGGTGGCTCTGTGCCTGGTGGAGACCCTCTCTTCCTCTTTGCAATCTTCCTGTCTGGCTTCAGTTTGCTCCTCTGGCTAGTTCGAGGGAACCTCCCAAGATGTGCTGTAAAGTCCTAATGGTATAACTTGGTATAATTCATAATTCCATATATGAATTAAATGTTCTTATTTAAATCTGGTTTTGCATAATATAAAGAACTGCAATATTCATGCTAATAATTCAAGTTTTCATTTTTTATTTTTTTTGAGATGGAGTGTCGCTCTGTCCCCCATGTTGAAGTACAGTGGCACGATCTTGGCTCACTGCAAGCTCCACTTCCCGGGTTCACGCCATTCTCCTGCCTCAGTCTCCGGAGTAGCTGGGACTACAGGCACCCGCCACCACACTAGGCTAATTTTTTGTATTTTTAGTAGAGACGGGGTTTCACCGTGTTAGCCAGGGTGGTCTTGATCTCCTGACCTTGTGATCCACCCGTCTTGGCCTCCCAAAGTGCTGGGATTACAGGCGTGAGCCACCGTGCCCAGGCTATTTTTTTTTACTTAGAATGATATTAAATAGCAAACAAAAAAACATTACGTGTTGAGAGAGAGGGACTGTGGAAGAAAAGGCTTTATATTTTAGTACCTTTAGTGGTACTTTCTCCTGCATTTTTATCTGGCTCTGGGTGGGCCCTGCGAATTATGTAGTCCGCTCAGTCTTTAGCTCACTGTTGCCTGACGATGCACTAAGCTCCTTAGGTTAAATTCAAGGCTATCAGCCTTTCTAGTTTTTCCTGGACTTATTGTCCTGCTGAGCTCCAGGTGACAGGTCATGTCCTGCTCTTGTCAGAGGTGTTGGAACAACAGTGACTCCATCTTGAGTAGCTCCTGGGTAATATGAGGCTGAGACCTGCTGGGCTGCGTTCCCAGGGGGTTAGGCATTCTTAGTTATAGGATAAAATAGGAGGTCACGAAGACCCCGCTGATAAGACAGGATGCAGTAAAGAAGCTGGCCAAAGCCCGCCACACCAAGATGGTGACAAAAGTGTCCTCGCTGCTTATTATACACTAATTATAATATATTACCATGCTAAAGGAAACTCCCACCAGTGCCACCACAGTTTGGAAATGCCATGGCAACATCCAGAAGTTACTCTATATGGTCGAAAAAAGTGAGGAACATTCAGTTCCGGGAACTCCCACTCCTTTCACAGACAACTTACGAATAATTCATCGCTTATTTAGCATATGATCAAGAAATAACCATAAGGATACTCAGTGGAGCAGCCCATGCTGCTGTTCTGCCTATGGAGTAGCCACACTTTTATTCCTTGACTTTCTTAATAAACTTGCTTTCACTTTATTCTGTCAGCTTGCTCTTGAATTCCTTCTTGTGCGAAGCCAACAACCCATGTGGTTTCCCAGGCTGAACCCCAATTTTGTCACAGGTTCACCCTGTAACACTCCAGCCTTCTCCATTCTGAAAGAAAAGCTCTACCTGCTATTTACCTTGAGACCAGACAAAACCCTGCCAATTTTCAAGACCCAGATCAAATGGATGGATTGGGTGAAGTGATTCTTTGAATTTCAACTCCTCCCAGATGGACAAAACCCTCTGGGAACTCGCTGCCTCATAGTCTCCTGGTAGAAAGCATGGCTGTGTCTTTCCTTTTGTCTGACACAGACTGATGCACATTGCCAGGAAGGCAATGAATAACGAATGAACTAGATTCAGAAATGTTAGACAAATACAATTACACATCTTTTTCTGGACATTAGAAAAATATGAAAAAGTACAAAGAAGAAAGTAACACTCATCCTTATTCCTATCATCCAGCATCAACAATTGTTAACATCTTGGCATATTTGATTCTAGTTTATTTTTCAAATATCTTTCTTTTTTCTTCTGTAAAAATGATTACTATCATTAACATTAGGTGAATATAATCCCACAAAACTTTCTATGCGCGCACACACACACACACACACACACACACACACACAGGGTTTCTGTTTAATGTTACTTGGGGAAAGACTAAAATAAAGTCAAAGGAGTTGCTAAAATTTAAATTTTTTTGTCCATAAGAAAGTATAATCTCCTACAATATCCCTCTAAGGTTTTAAATAAAACCTATGAAAGATATTAAAAGTTACAGTATTACATATTCACATAGCACCTTTTAATTTTATACCATATTTACTATTCCATTCTTTGAAAGAGAATATTGGTATTTTCATATTTCCTTCCATCTTCCTCCCCGACTTCTTTTTTTTTTTTTTGGCTGTATATTTTTGTCTAGCTTTATAATTCCATTCTATCCTACCCACAATTTCTACAGATGTATTAATTCTATACTTAAATAGAATAACTACTCATCAAGTCTTTTTACCATTCTCTACTCTTAAGTTCTTTATTTTGATTTATCTCTTAATTTGCTATTTCCTGGATTTTATTACCCAGCAAGTTTTGTTTTTCCAAAAATAGTTCATGGGTGCTGAATTCCCTTTGTTCTTCTGGAAAAAAATACGTGCCCCTACCCCCGCCTTGAAAAGTTTCTTTCCCTTGGAACTGTTCCCTCATAATCATCGTAATCTGGCATGTAGTGCTGCACTGAAGTCTGAGGCCAGCTTGATTTTGTTTTCCCCTCCTTTACTTTTTCTTCTCAGATTCCTAAATAATTCTCTTTGAATTTAAATAGTTTATCTTAGTGCTTCTGTATTCCCATATGACATTTTCTGGAACATGGCATGTTCCTTTGGCCTACAGACCATTTTTTCTTCATTTCAAGAAGCTTTTTTCGGACTTTTTATTTGAATTTTCTGTCCCATTTGTTGACTTCTCTACATCTTGGACTCCAGTGGTCCCAATTATTTATTGTATTTTGTCTTTCACAATTGCTTCTTTCTTCTTAATCTTTGTCCCTTTTCAGTTGAACTCACTGGGCTTCCTTACTGGGCTTTCTTCTATTAAAATACTTTTATTTTCAGCAGTATTTCTTCTGTTCTTTCTCCTGACGTATTTGTTATGTCACTATGTTTTTATGGTCTTCAATTTTCCTTTAGGTCTGCAATCTTCCTTTTCATCTCCAATTTACAATTTTCTCATCTTTGAGTTTGTTTTACTGGATTTATATTTTTATCAAGTTGTTGTACGGTGTAAGGCAATGGCAATGAATTTCTTCTGTTCCAAGCAGAATTCTTTGTTTTTAGTAAGACGCCTTGCAAGCCATGTTGTTCTTTCCTTTCCTTTTTTTTTCCCCTTACCATTTCTGTTCACTTTGCTGGTGCCAGTTTGGCTTTAGCACCTCCTACTGATATGGCAGAGTGAAACCTTGACTTCCTTTTTACAACTGCACCTGATTCCAGCTTGTTCTGTAAAGCCTGGGCAATTTCTCTAGCCCGGAAAGTTGGTGCCCAGTGAACCTTCCCCCATCTCACTCACCTTCATCCAGCATAAGCAGCCTACTGCTCCTTTATGAGAAAAGAAAAAAGCAAAGTATGTTGCGATTCAGTTTCTTTCTTTCTTTCTTTTTTTTTTAAAAAAAACCAAAGACTGGATCAGTTTTCTTCTTTCCTATTTGTTACAGAGAATTCTCACTATAGTTTCTGGTGGTTGAGACACACTTGAATTTTAAATTTTTTTTTAAACTTGAGAATTAAAAACAAATAAATGAAAACCAGTGACAATGTTGATGGATATCCCCATGTACCAGATGGTAAAACCCTGGTTTGTGGGTAACTCGTTTTCCTGTTGGGGCCAGAGAAAATTGGCGGTGGCTCTGAACTCCTCCCCATCATACATACCTCTTTTTCCCTATTGTTTTCTCTTTTCTGTACCTCTAAGTCCACCAACCTCCTCTGCCAACTACTTGTTTTTCCTTTACTCTTCCCTGAATTGCATACCCCTCAGTTTCATTCTTCCAAAGGAAGAAGAAGGACCTTCAGGGCCAGTGCCGTCAAGCTCTGCTCTAACATTTCACAAATTATAACATGCACATTTTCTTTTCACATTTGAGCATTTCTGAAATCAGTAATCTTATAAGCAATAGCATTTTAGTTTGGGTTTTAGCTTTGATAAAACATAATGATTGAGTCTGTAATACTAGCATTTTGGGGGGCCTAAGCAGGTGGATCATTTGAGGTCAGAAGTTCTAGACCAGGCTGGGTAACACAGTGGAAATCCCATCTCTACTAAAAATACAAAAAGCCAGCCGTAGTAGCACATGCCTGTAATCTCTGCTACTCAAGAGGCTGAGGCAGGAGAATTACTTGAACCCAGGAGAGGGAGGCTGCATTGAGCCAAGATTGTGTCACTGCACTCCAGCCTGGGCGACAGCGCGAGACTTTGTCAAAAACAAAACAAAACAAAACATGATGATTGATAATCAAAGATGATACATACCATTGACTCTTGAACAGTTTGAAGGTTTATAAAGGTAGCAGAACAAATGAGTCCAATGTGGCTTTGAGTGTGCAAGTATGAGACATAGAATAGATATTTTAATAAATGTTTCACTTCTAAGATAGTACTTCTTGGGTTATGATCCTTTTCATACTTTGTGAAATGACTTTTAAACAAATCACCATTGTCAAATTATATGAACCAAAATCAGATTTCTTTAACTTTTCAATAAACACATGAGAAACTTTAGAGGAAATATAAGTAAGAAAAATGAGTCATGTAGATTTTTGATTATCTAAAATTGTGGAAAACAACTTTATGAACAATAGAACTGACAAGTTCAAGTCATTTTCTGAGACAAACAGATCAAGCTTTATTAGCTATACTCTAATTGCTAGGGGAGTTTATTGGATATTTTCCTTAGGGTAGATTTTGATAGGGTCTCTGCTATCCCCTCACCCCCTCAAGCCTGCACAGGTGGATTGGGGGTCGGTGGACAGGACACTGAGAAACCTTGGCAAGGAGTGGGACTTAGCCCCTGGGCCAGTTAGCACACACGGGAAACTGCACGTCTCCCTGAGCCAGCTCCCACCACTGACTCCACGCCCAAACATGCTATATTCGTTTCTAAGACTTCCTGCTAAACAAAACAAGGAAAAAAAAATGTTAAAAGAAAGGAGGTGGGAATACTCAGAGTCAATAAAACCATCGCTAACCAAATAAACGGGCTGATGGAGTCAACTCGCTACTGCGTGTAACGGATTGATTTGCTCAGGGTTGAAACGCAAGTGCCGATCGCCTCTCCATATTCGCGGAATATCTTCCCAGTATCTTCCCTCTCCGACCCTGGGAAGGTACACCCTTCTGTCTCCGCGGCCACGTCCCCTCGCCCCTTCCCCCTCCTGCCTGCACGCAGCGAATCCGGAGGGGTGTAGGCCACTCCAGAGCCCCGGTGCCGTCTGTGACCACGACGCAGGTCGAGGGGGCCCTAATCCCAGGGAACCTCAAGGGGGCGGGCTGGAGATCCCGAACCTGAGCACTGGGCTGGTGAGTGGGTTTTGCAAGGCGGGGTGGACCTGGAGGAATGTGACCCTCAAACTCAGCAACGACTCACATCTTGCAGTGGCAAGTGTCCGGTGTTTTGGGCAACCTTGGTGGGGAGGGGTGGGACGTGGAGGGGCGCAACGAAAGCGTACTCCCAGCAGGGGCGACGCGTGGAGGGCGCAGGGCAGGGCCCGGGAGGGGTCCTGGGGTCGCAGGTGGGGCCCCGGGAGAGAGGAAGGGCGCACGAGCCGCATCCTCAGGACGCGGAGGGAGGGCAGAAGGAGGAGGAGTCAGGGAGAGCGAGAAGGAACCGGAGGGGATTCCGGGAACCGCTGCAGGGAGGCGGCGTTTTCCCTCCAGTGAGCTGGCCACGCGCTCCGCTCCCGCGTCCCCGCCACGCCGCGTTACCTTTGCAGCTCTCGCCTTGCGGCTCCCGAGAGATGCCAGCCTCGGGCCCCAGCCGCACCCGACTCTGGGACCGGACGCTCGCGGTCGGGATGCGCCCCGCGGGCGGCCTCTCGGACAGAGGCGGCGGGCGGGGGACAAAAGAGGCCCTGGCCGGGTGGCGGTCCGCGGACTGCGCTCGGGGAGCTGTTCGGCTCGCCAGCGGGATTCCTCCCCGCCGGGAAGAAACGTCTTTAGTGTGAGGGCGCGCGCCGAGCGCCGGCCTACGGGTCGCGCTCCGTGAGCTCGGGCGCCGGGCCGGAGCCGGGGGCGGGGCCGGGGGCGGGGGCGGGGCCGGAGCAGGGCTGGAGGCGGAGGCCCGGCCGGGGGCAGGGCAGGAGAAGGCAAAAAAGATCCGGTTATTTACAAGCATTTGCTGCCGATTGTCAGCTCCTAACAATCCCCGCTTCGCCGCGAAAGCTCCATAGGAGAAGAATTTGGGGCTGTTTTGTTTACAGAAGTGTCCTCAGGGGATAGAATAGTGTCTGGCATTTAGAAGACACCCAAAAATGTGTTGACTGAGTGAATGAATGAATCAACTAAAGAGTGAATGTGTTCTCTCCTGGCTCCCTCACTTGTTAGTTATATAAACCTCCATGATATAATTCTCCAACCAATAAAACGAGGATAAAAATACCTACCATTGAGTAAATGTTGTAAATATCTACGACATTATCCGTTGTAGATTCTCCCCTCTTCTCCGCGGGTCTGTCCTGCATACTTCTAACTCTTCCCTCGACCCCACCCCCCACCCCCCCACTGATCAACGTGTTTCGGGATAGGCAGAAAGACAGATATTCTTCATTAATTTGTCTGCCTGTTATTTGCAGCCTGTCAACTTCTAAAATAGACTATGAGGCCAGATGCGGTGGCTCACACCTGTTATCTCAGCACAGTGGAAGGCCGAGGCAGATGGACCACCTGAGGTCAGGCGTTCAAGATCCAGCCTGACCAACATGGTGAAACCCCATCTGTACTAAAAGTACAAAAATTAGCCGGGCGTGGTGGCGGGCGCCTGTAATCCCCGTTACTTGGGAGCCTGAGGCAGGAGAATCGCTTGAACCTGGGAGGTGGAGGTTGCAGTGAGTTGAGATTGCTCCATTGCACTCCAGCCTGGGCGACAAGAGCGAAACTCTGTCTCAAAAAAAACAAAACAAAACAAACAAACAAAAAAAAACGAAAAAACAAACAGAAAAACCCAAAACCAAAATAGACTATGTGGCAGCTTTCAAGTAAAATGTATGTATATTCTAAACATTACAGCTACTAAAACGGAAATGTTAACATGTTTTTGGAGGAGAGGGGAAAAAATACACTAATCACCTAAATTATTTTAACTGAGTATTTAATCTCACGTTCAGCTTTCTGGCCTCCTAGGAAAGGGAGAAGGAGGATGTTCCATACTTTTTGTAGATGGGAAAAATGAGCCTTTTCGTCTATGAAGTCAACCAACATTTGCTGATACTCCTTTAAGGCTAGGCACAAGGGTGATCATAAAGAGGATGTCACAGTCCTGCCTTTCATGTGACCCTTGGCAGAATTCCCACCAGCCCCAAACGATCTGAAGGGAACTCATCTAGGATCCTATTTCTTATAAAAGACATTCAACGTTGAAAATATTTTCAGCTTCAGTTTTAGAGAATTTACAGAAATAGCCTCTGAAAATGGGGGAAATCCAATACCTATTTCCATGTGTCGCATGCACTCTTTTATATAAACATATATATTAAAAATAAAACTATATCAAAACTTTAACTATGACTTATTGCAGATTGGATGATAGTAGATGATATTTTGTTTCCTTTCCAAACATTCTACAGTAAATATCCTTACTTATATAATTAGGAAAAAGATTTTTAAAAAACAAATGCAGTCCTGGCTAACACGGTGAAATCCCGTCTCTACTAAAAATACACAAAAAACAAAATTAGCCGGGCGTGGTGGCGTGCGCCTGTAGTCCCAGCTACTCGCGAGGCTGAGGCGGGAAAACAGAGGGAACCCAGGAGGCGGAGCTTGCAGGGAGCCGGGATCGCGCCACTGCACTCCAGCCTGGGCGACAGAGCGAGACTCCGTCTGAAAACAAACAAACAAACATAGAAACAAAAAACAAAACAAAAGCAAATGCAGTCTATCCCAAGATGTGAAGAGCTTGAAAGTTGTCACTCCACTCCCCACAAGAAGAGAAAAGCTGAACAAATTGAAGATTAGCAACTCTTCTTGTTTCAGTATCAGCGAATTGAGTCACAGGGCAAACTGCAAAAACTGAGAGACAGACAAATGCAAAGAATCACAGTTTACAGGGACCAGAAGCCTCTGAAATCATAGTAAAACTTAAATTGTAATTGACTAATTGCTGGAGTTGAGTTATGGACTAGCTTGAGAGTTAAACACTGTTGGGTACTCAGTCTTAGTGGGATACTCCCCCACTTGTTTGAGGTTTACTCCAAGAATCTCTACCAAGTTCTCATGGTAAAGACCACAGAAAAATTCCTGACTGGCCAGTGGGAGTGGAAAAGTAACCATTTTGAGATATGCCCAGAGTGTTCCATAACAAAAACCTGTCCTCAAGGGGAATTACATTACCAGAGCCTAAACTGACCTAGCAGAAGGGCAGTTAGACAACTCAGCCCCCTCTAGCCTTCCTGTCTATCATGACTGGAGGAAAAAAGCAAAAGCTAAGAAACTTCTCTGAGGGTCGTAGCCCAGAGACTCAGGCCCATTAAAGAAAACTCTGGGAATTAATCCTAAGATTGTAGAATGTTTTGGCTCCACAGTATCTTACCACCACATCAACAGGACTCTGTAGTATAATAACGGTGGATTACAACTCCATTTAAGAAGGCATTTCTAGGAAAACCCAAAGACAATGGAGGAGACAAAAATGAGGACACTAGATAAAACTGAAGCCTCTAACACCTACGACTACAGCAAACATTTGACACAGCCTAACTCTAGCCAGATAAACATAACACCTTATCCTAAAGGGCCATTTGTCTCAGCTCCTATGACCTGATATGTTATATCTAGCTTTTAACAACAAATTACAAGGCATACTGAAAGGCAGACAATGCCAAGCACAATTGGAAGAGACAAAGCAAGCTTAGAAATAAGACTCAGAGACGGCAGAGAATTCGCAAATCAGACCAGGAATTTAAAATCATGATGATTGCTGTGCTAAGGGTTTTGTGTTATCATGGAAAAGTATCTGGTCTGGTTCCTTCCCAGAGCTCCTAAATCCCCTGCAATTTCCTGAGTAATAGGGGTGATAGCAATTATAATGAGGCTACCATTTTTTTTTCCTTTTTTTTGAGACGGAGTCTGGCTGTGTCACCCAGGCTGGAGTGCAGTGGCGTGATCTTGGCTCATTGCAAGCTCCACCTCCCGGGTTCACACCATTCTCCTGCCTCAGCCTGGCGCCTGCCACCACACCCGGCTAATTTTTTTTTTTTTTTTTTTTGTATATTTAGTAGAGACAGAGTTTCACTGCGTTAGCCAGGATGGTCTCGATCTCCTGACCTCATGATCCGCCTGCCTCGGCCTCCCAAAGTGCTTGGATTACAGGCATGAGCCACCGCGCCCGGCAATGAGGCTACTCTTGGTGAGCCCCTGGATAGCTTTTGGATGGAGGCGGGTCTCCAAAAAGACCAAACCTAATAATCAGTAAAGCCTGGAACTTTCGGCCCTACCCCCTCCACCCCAACCTCCAGGAAGGAGAGAGGGACTAGAGATTGAGTTAATCATCGATCATGCCTACATGATGTAACCTCCGTAAATAACCCCTGAACAACAAACAGAGTTTGAAGAGCTTCTGGGTTGGTTAACACGTTAAAATTTTGGGAGGATGGTACACTTAGAGAGGGCATGGAAGCTCAGTTCCCCTTTCTCCCATACCTTGTCCTAGGTATCTCTTCCACTTGACTGTTCCTGAATTGTATCTTTTAACCAGTAATAATAAGTAAAGTGCTTTCCTGAATTCTATGAGTAGCTCTAGGGTTTCTGTAGATGTTCTTTATCAGGTTGAGAATAACTGTCCAAATAATAATAACAGCAGCATATTAGGTGATTGTAGCTTATGAATAAGTGAAATGTATAATAGCGATGTTATAAGGGTTGACAGGGAGAAATTGGGAATACTCTTTTCTAAGATACCTGTGTACTACCCATGAGTTAGTATATGGTTGTTTGAAAATGGACTTAGATTAGTTATAATGTATATTGCAAACTCTAGGGCAGTCACTAAAGATTTGTTAAAAAGAAGTATAATTAATGTGATTGTTAATAGTGAGTGTCAACTTGATTGAATTGAAGGATGCAAAGTATCATTCCTGGGTGTGTCTGTGAAGGTGTTGTCAAAGAAGATTAACATTTGAGTCAGTGGACTGGGAACGGCAGACCCACCCTCAATCTGGGTGGACACAACCTAATCAGCTGCCAGTATGACCAGAATGCAAACCTGCAGAAGACGGGGGAAAGACTAGAAGGCTAAGTCTTCTGGCCTCCATCTTTCTCCCATGCTGGATACTTCCTGCCCTCGAACATCAAATTCCAAGTTCTTCAGCTTTTGGACTCTTGGACTTAACTGCAGTGATTTGCCAGGGGTTCTCAGACCTTTGGCCACACACTGAAGGCTGCACTGTTGGCTTCCCTACTTTTGAGCCTTTGAGACTTGGACTGGCTTTCTGGCTCCTCACCTTACAGACGGCTGATTGTGGGACTTCACCTTGTGATCATGTGAATCAATTCTCCCAATAAACTCCCTTTCATATACACATCTGTCCTATTAGTTCTGTCCCGCTAAAGAACCCTGACTAATACAATTAATGTGCTAAGTGCGGAGAGAATGGGATCATATAAAATATTCAATTAAAACCAAAGAAGGCAGAAAAAGAGAAGGAAGAAAAACAGTAACAGCAACAACAACAAACATAAAAACAACAAGTGCATTGAATAGAAAACATTTACAAATATGGTAGATATTAATCCAACTATCAATAAAATATTTAAGTGAATGGTCTAAATGTACCAATTAAAAGACAGAGACTAATAGAGTAGATTTAAAAATAAATCAAGGGCCAACTATATATTGTCTACTAGGAACCCACTTTAAATATAGAGACATTGATAGATTACATTTAAAAAAAATGCCATCCTGACCAGCATGGTAAGACCCTGTCTCTACCAAAAAACAAAAAACAAAAAAAATTTAGCTGGGTGTGGTGGCAGGTGCCTGTAGTCCTAGTTACTCAGGAGATTGAGGTGGGAGGATCACTTGAGCCCAGGAGTTCGAGGCTGTAGTGAGCTATGATTGCGTCACTGCACTCCAGCCTGGACAACAGAGGGAGACCCTGTTTCAAAAAAAAAAAAAGAAGAATGGAGAAATATATGACATTCTAACATTCATCAAAAGAAAGCTGGAGTAGCTGCATTAATTTCAGGCAAGCAGATTTTGGAACAAAGAAAATTATCAGGGATAAAAAGGCAATAATGTAATGATAAGGAAGTCAGCTTTCCAAGAAAGCATAACAGTCCTTGGTGTGTATGCACCCAACTCCAAGTGTCTAAATATATGAGGCAAAAATTAATAGAACTGCAAGGAGAAATAGACAAATCCATCATTATAGTTGGAGTTTTCAATATCTGTTTATCAGTAATTGACAGATTGAGCCACCAGGGAGAGAATCAGTTAGGATATAGTTGAGCTGACCAGCACCATCAGTCAATTTGCTCTGACTGGCATTTATAGAATATGTCATCGAACAGCAGTAGAATACCCATTCTTGAGTTCATGTGAAACATTAATTAAAATAGACCACATTCTGGGCCATAAAACTCATGCTAACAAATTTGAAAGGATAGAAATCACCCAAAATATACTATTAGATCTTACGGAGTTAAACTCAAAATCAATAACAGATAGCTAGAAAAAGTCCGAAAATATTTGGAGATTAATCAATAAACTTTTAAATAGCAAATGGGTCAAAGAAGAAGACTTAGGAGGAATTGGAATATTTTAACTCAATAAAAATGAAAATAAAACGTCAAAATTTGTGGAATAAAATGAAAGCAGTGCTTAGCAGGAAATGCATGGTATTAAATGAATACACAAGAAAAGAAGTGTAAACCAAAAAATACAATTATAAGCAGCTCCTGCCCTCCCCCCAACCATCTGAATGGATCTGTCCTCTCTGCCAAGGGCATTCCAAAGTTAACCTGAAAAATTTGTTCAGGCCATGATGAAAGGTGGGGTCAGACATGCCTCATTATACCCTCTTCCCTTTTGGAATTCAGGAAAAACTGACCAGCATTAATATCAACACAGATCTTAAGTCTGATAAGAAGCATTTATAATCTATCCTCTCTAAAGCCAGCTACTCAGAGGCTTCATCTGCATGATAAAACCTTGGTCTCCACAACCCCTTACTATAACTCAGACATTCTTTTCTATTGATAATAACTATTTCAACCAATTGCCAATCAGAAAATATTTAAATCTACCTATGACCTGGAAGCCTCATCCCACTTCAGGTTATCTCACCCTTCCAGATCTAACCAATGTACATCTAACACATATCTGAGTGATGTCTCATGTCTCCGTAAAATGTGTAAAATAGGCTGTGCCCTGACCACCATGGACAGATGTTCTTGGGATCTCTTGAGGGCTATGTCAGAGGCCATTGGTCACTCACATTTGGGCTCAGAATAAATCTCTTCAAATATTTTACAGAGTTTGACTCTTTTTGTTGACAGAACACAGACCTAAAATCAAAAACTAAGATTCTATCTTAGTAAACCAGAGAAAGAAGATAAATGTAAACCTAAAACAAACAGAAGAAAAGAATTAATAAAAATTAAAACAGAAATCAAAGAAATTGAAAACAGAAAATCAATAGAGAAAATCACCCAAACCAAAAGCTGGTTCTTTGAAAGATCAATAAAACTCTTAGACCTCTAGGTGGGCTAACCAAGAAAAAAAAGAGAGAGAAGACACAAATTACTAATATTAGAAGTGAAAGAGAAGTCATCACTACTAATCCTATGGACAGTCAAAGAATAATAAAGAAATATTATGAACAATTTTGTGCCCACAAATTTATTAACTTAGATGAAATGGGCTAATTTCTTGAAAGACAAAATCTATCAAAACTCACACAAGGAGAAATAGATAGTCAAATACTCCTATATCTATTAAAGAACTGAATCAAGGCTGGGCGCAGTGGCTCACGCCTGTAATCCCACCACTTTGGGAGGCCGAGGCAGGTGGATCACCTGAGATCAGGAGTTCAAGACCAGCCTGGCCAACATGGCGAAACCCTGTCTCTACTAAAAATACAAAAATTAGCCATTGCAGTCCTGCTTGGGCAATAAGAGTGAGACTCTGACTCAAAAAAAATAAAATAAAATAAAATAAAAAAAGGAACTGAATCAACAATTGATAACTTTCCAAAAAGAAAACACTAGGCCCAGATGATTGTACTGGTAAATTCTGCCAAATATTTAAGGAATAATTTATAGCAATTCTCTATTATGTCTTCTAGAAAATTGGAGTAGAGGGAACACTTTCTAGTTTATTCTGCAAAGCCAGCATCACTCTAATGGTAAAACCAGTAAAGACAATATGAGGAAGGACAACTATAGACCAATATCTCTCATGAACATAGATGCAGAAATTCCCAACAAAATATTATAAACCAAATCCAACCCTATATAAAAAGAATTATAGGTCACAATTAAATAAGATTTATTCTAGTTATACAAGGCTGGTTCATCCTTTGAAAATCAGTTAATGTAATCCATCATGTCAACAGGCTAAAGGAGAAAAATCACATATCAATAGAAGAAGATAAAACATTTGACAAAAATCTGACGTTCATGATAAAAACTCTGAGCAAACTAGGAAGAGAGAACATTCTCAACTTGCTAAAGAATGTCTACAAAAAAACCCTACAGCTGATATTATGCTTTATTGTGAAAAACTGGATGCATCTTCCCTAAGATTGGGAGGAAAGCAAGGATATCCATTTCATTAGTCTTATCAACATTGTACTGAAAGTACTAGGTAATACAATAAGATAAGAAAAAAAAGATGTACAGACTGGGAAAGAATAAATAAAACTTTTTAATATATATTTTTTTAATTTGCAGTTGAAATAATTATCTTTGTAGGAAATTCCAAAGAACTGACCAAAAAAAAAAAAAAAAAAAAAAAAAAAAACCCTCACAAATCACTCCTAGAAACAGTAAGTGTTTTAAATGTTAATAAGGTTGCAGGATACAAGACTGATATACCAAAGTCAATTGCTTTTCTATATATCAAGAATGAACAATTAGAATTTGAAATTAAAAGTACAATACCATTTACATTAGCACAGAGTGACAGAGAGAGAGAAATCTAATAAAATAAGTAGAGGATTTGTATGAGGAGAAATATAAAACATTAATTAAAGAAATAAAAGATCTAAAAAAAGAATAGAGGGATAGTCCATGTTCATGGATAGGAAGACTCAGTAGTGTTAAAATGTTAATTCTTCCCAATTTGATATACATTTAATGGAATCTCAATCAAAATCCCAACAAGTTATTTTGCAAATATTGACAAACTGATTCTCAAGTTTATGAGAAAAGACAAAGGACCCAGATAGCTAACATAATGCTGAAGTAGAATAAAACTGGAAGATTAATATATCTGACTTCAGGATAGTGTATTTTTACTATAAAGTTACAATAATCAAGACAGTGTGGTATTGGTGAAAAAATAAACAAATAGACCTAAGAAACAGAATAGAGAGCCCAGAAATAGACCCACAAAAATACAGTAGACTGATCTTTGACAAAGCAGCAAAGACAATTCAATGGAGAAAGAATAATCTTTCCAACAAATGGTGCTAGAACAACTGAATATGTGAAAAGATGAATTGAGACACACATCTTATACCTTTCACAAAAATTAACTCGAACTGGATCAGAAATCTAAATGTAAAAGGCAAAACTCAAAAAATTCTACAAGATAACATAGGGGAAAATCTAGGTATCTTTGAGTTTGGTGACGACTTTTAGATCCAACACCAAAAGCACAATCCGTGAAAGAAAAAACAATTGGATTTTATTTAAATTAAACAGTTCTGCTCTATGAAAAACACTGTTAAGATAATGAAAAGACAAGCTAAGTATTGGGAGTTTACACCTGTGGTTTCCTTTTTAAATACTGAATAAATAGAAAGTTTGATGAGTGTCTCATCACAAAAATGCTCATTAATTAGAAAGGGGAAAAGAATAATTTTACAATGGTAAACCCTGGTGAGGTCATCTTAAATGGCAAAATTGAACTTCATCAGTAATGAGACAAAGCAGAACTGTGCACCATGCAACAGGAAGTGATGGAAACAAGACAGTACCTCATCTGTGATGCTTCCGCCAAAGGTGTATACCAAATTGGCCCAGGGCCCAGCCCTCAGCCCTCTTGTCTGTTTTTTGTTTCTGATTTTTTTGTTTTTGTTTTTGTTTTTGAGATGGAGTCTTGCTCTGTCACCTGGGCTGGAGTTCAATGGTACAATCTCTGCTCACTGCAACCTCCACCTCCTGGGTTCAAGAGATTCTCAGCCTCCCGAGTAGTTGGGATCACAGGTGCCTGCCACCACTCTGAGCTAATTTTTGTATTTTTAGTAGAGACAGGGTTTCACCATGTTGGTCAGGCTGGTCTTGAACTCCTGACCTCAGGTGATCCACCCACCTCGGACTCCTAAAGTGCTGGGTTTACAGGGATGAGCCACCATGCCCGGCCTTCGTCTGTTCTTTAGGTGACTCCTGCAACTGGTGGCTTAATGTTCCAGCTCTATGTTGATGATGCACAAATTTATACTTCCATCTTGTACCTTTCTATGGAGGACTTCCCATGGGGGGAAGGAAAGGATGTCCATGGAAGCCCATCATGGACATCCTACAAAATAACTGGCCTGTAGTCTCCTTAAGTGTCAAGGTCTTAAAGGCCAAAGTCTGGGCAACCGTTCAAGACTGAAGGAAACTAGAGACATGACCATTACATGTGATTCATGATTCTCAACTGAATCCTTTTACCATAGCAGACATGGCAGGTGAAACTTGAAGGGGGTCAGAGGATTAGATGGTATTAATGAATCAAAGTTAATTTTCTGATTTGATGGTGGTATTATAGTTAGGTAGGACAATGTCCTTGTTTGTAGGAAGTAAACGCAAAAAGTCTTTAGGGGTGATGGGGCACCAGGAAATAGCTCAGAAAACTACTTATTTGTACTGTAGTTCAACTTTTCTGTGAAGTTTATAATTGTCTAAAATTAACAATGGCTGGATGTGTTGGTTCATGCCTGTAATCGCAGCACTTTGGGAGGTGGAGGTGGGAGGATCACTTGCGGCCAGAAATTTTAGGCCAGCCTGGACATATGTGTCCAGTGAACTCTATCTGTATTAAAAAATTTTTTTAATTATCCAGACATGGTGGCACATGCTTGTAGTACCAGCTGCTCAGGAGGCTGACACAAGAGAATCCCCTGAGCCTGGAAGGTCAAGGCTGCAATGAACTGTGATCATTCCACTGCAATCCAGCCTGGGTGACAGAATGAGACTCTGTCTAAAAAAAAAAAAAAAAAAAGGTATTGAAGACATGCAAAGACAGCATCAAGGAGATACACAATTTTGGGCCTCAGCAGAAAAGTATAAGGTAGAAATATAAACTTGCATATCATCAGCATAGAGCTGGAGCCATCATTTGCATGGGTTCACCTAAAGAACAGATGAAGAGGGCTGAGGGTGGGGCCCTGCGTCAACACCATGTTTAGACATCCAGTAGAGAAGCCAGGCCAGGGGACCCAGGAGCATGGAGACTGCATGTCATGGAAGCCAAGAGGAGAGAATTTCTTGAGAAGGAGGGAGAGATCACTCTTGCTGAATGTGGCTGAGGGCTCAAGCAAGATGAGGGAGTGACCCTGGGCCTTTGCAAGCCAGAGGCTGCCGGTAACCTACTGAAAAGGGCTATTTCAGGAGAGGCCAGTTAGAGAAGGTGGTAGACTGATCAATGGCCCCCCAAAGATGTCCACCTCCTAATCCCCAGAATCTGTGAATATAATATCTTACATGTTCAAAGGGATTTTGCAGATTTGACCAAATGAAGAATCTTGAGATAGGGACGTGATCCTGGATTATCCAGGTGGGCTCAAAGTAATCACGAGGTCTTCATAAAAGGGAGGCAGGAGAATCAGAGTCAGAGAAAGAAGATGGAAGGACAGAAGAGGAGGCCAGACCCTGGAAGAGGCTGTGCTGCTGGCTTTGAAGATGAAGGGTCAGGTGCCATGAACCAAGGAAAGCAGGAGGCTTCCAGAAGGAACGCAGCCTTGCCGGCACCTTGACTTCTGACCTCCAGAACTATAGGATAATAAACTTGTGTTGTTTAAGCCACTAAGATTGTGATCATTTGTGACAGCTGCAGTTGGAAACTACTACAGAGAGAGGGCTGAGAAAAAAAATTAAAGGTGAGAGAAATCAATTTGGACGTTTTGCTGTGTAAATGAGCAAAAGAATGGACTGGGAACAAAAGGGGGCCTTGAGGGGCAAGGGTGGATATTTTTATTTTTATATTTTGAAAATAATAGACTTTCTCTTCTAAAGCAGGTTTAGGTTTACAGAAAAATAGAGTGAAAAGTATGGAGAGTTCCATATACTTCCTCTGAACTCCCTGCCCACAGCCCATGCTGTCAATTTTCCCTTTTTTTTTTTTTTTTTTTTTGAGACGGAGTCTGGCTCTGTCGCCCAGGCTAGAGTGCAGTGGCCGGATCTCAGCTCACTGCGAGCTCCGCCTCCCGGGTTTACGCCATTCT
>NC_045452.1:45881804-45906780 GCF_002776525.5 Piliocolobus tephrosceles
TGGACCAACTGATTTAACAATTTCTCCCCTTTTGGTCATTTTCTCAATTTTGAGAGATTGACCAAAACTTTAGTCATTGATGTCATTATTACCAAAGTAAGGTGCTTATTTGGTCTTAAAACCCACTGGGAAAGTTAAATCAAGTTCAGCCTACAGCTGGCTTCTTATGTATTTAAGTTCAGCCTAAAGGTTTTTCTGTACATCGTGAACTGTAACAAGTGGAGGGATAAACTTACCGTAGCCTACACTTGTGCCAATCACTGAATTTTGGCCAATCAAATGTAGCCAACTGTCAGAACCATGTTCAACTAAGGCAAACACTGAGCTGTAACCAATCTAGCTATTTCTGTACCTCACTTCTACTTTCTGTAGGTCAGTTTTTTTTTTTTTTTTTTTTTTTTTTTTGCTGTCCATCAAACTTCTTCCACTATGTGGAGGGGCTGGAGTCTCTCTGAATCTGCTGTGATTCTGGGGGTTGCCGGATTTGCAGTGAATTATTCATTGCTCAATTAAACTCCTTTAAATTTAATTCAGCTGAAGTTTCTCTTTTAACAACCCCAGCATCACTAAACCAAAGGAAAGTCAAGCTGGGAACTGTGTCAGGCAAACCTGCCTCCCATTTCATTCCTAAATAAGACAGTAACAACGATTAAAAAAAAAAAAGCTACATACTTCTTCACAATTTGCCACAAGGAAATTCCTTGTGTGGACAAAGGACAGAACTCAAAGTCGCCCCTCTGCTCACGTGAGACAAATGCATATCTGATTGTTTCCTCTGCACTGTTATTTTGCTAAGCCAGATCATTCCTCTACTCTCCTCTCATATGTAAATTGTGTATTCATTGAAGCCTCATCAGAGACTCAAAATAATGCAACCTTTTGTCTCTTATCTACCTATGACCAGGAAGCCCCCTTCTCGCCTCGAGTTATCTTGTCTTTCGGGACCAAACCAATGTACATCTTACACATACTGACTGATGTCTCGTGTCTCCCTAAAATGTATAAATCCAAGCTGTGCCCTGACCACTTTGGGCACATGTTGTCAGGACCTCCTGAGGCTGTGTCATGGGTGTGTCCTTACCCTTGGCAAAATAAACTTTCTAAATTGACCGAGACCTGTCTCAGATATTTTCAGCTTACGTGCTCTTAACAGGAAATATGTGGCAATATTATCTGTCGAGAGATGATCGTGAAGGAGGTTTGTGGAGAAAGAACATTCTAAACATGGAATACTCTTGTGTATCAAAGACTGCCTGATGGAAGGTGACTCAGCGAAGGCAGGTCTCTGGGCTGGAGAGTCTACTAATGTGGGTTTGATCCTTCTCTTCATAAAATCCATACCCCTACAACTTTCTAGTCTCCCAGGGGTCAGGGGAAGGAGTGCCAAATTAAGAGTCTGGAGAACCGAATCTAGTCCCGACTCTGGCATGAACATCTCATTGGTCACATTTGCTTGTAAGGCCAAATGTTCAATTCTGGCTTCCTCTTGGCAGGCCCTGGCTGGGGTTCCAGATGTCGTTGTTCATGAGAAGCTATGAGGTCAACTTCAGATTTGCACATGTGAGGACAGTGGGGGCCAGTTCCCTCACTGAGTCTCTGACTGAGAAACCACAGACCAAAGTAAGACCACACTTAGCCTCTCTCTTTCGTCAACTGCCCTCCTTAGCCACCCCAGGCAGATGGAAGGAAGTGAGGCAAGGAGGGACTGCTTCTTCCTGCTCAGCTGCTACATGTTGCTACAGGTTGAGCATCTCTAATGTAAAAATCTCAAATCCAAAATGCTCCAGGAGTTCCGCTGAGTGCTCAGAAAGTTTCAGATTATGGAGCATATTCGATTTGGGATTTGGGATGCTCAACCTTTACTAATAGGGCACTGCAGACTTGGCAAGCTCCTGGCTCTGCATGATTGAGAAAGAGGCAACACCCTCCAGCACAGTCAACTCAGTGGCTTAGCCACATGCACATGACCTGGCTTCTCCACCTCTGATTCTCAGAATTGCTCATTGGCTTCCTCTTTCACTCTCTTTTTAAGCTAGTGTCACTAACTTGGGCTCGGTTCTGCCCACAGCCTCACCCCACCAGCCTTCTCATGGGGAAGGTGCCAGGGCTGTGTGGCTGCTGCAGTCCTGTGATGTCCAGACCATTTCTCTAGCTTGCTTTAGATTGTGGCAATGAGTCAGTTTTGCATAGACATTACTGAACCTCATTCAGTGAGTTACTACGGAGCTGTAGATTCATAAAAAAACAACAGCAACCCAAGTCTCATGAACTGTTTCTCGTGTTTCTTGGGTCTCCCAATGGCCATCTGCTGGGAGATCTCTGTGCATGAGGACCTGATGAATTTGCAGCAGATCCTGCTTTTCTAGGGAGTAGCGCCAGTGTACAGGCAGCTCAAATGAGGCTGGTAAGGGCTAATGAAGGTGCCTAGACTTGATCTTAGGTTTTGGTGGGCTCTTGGGGAGCAGGAGCATCTTTGGGTATAGGACCCTTCAAAGGTCCCCAGACTCACCCCAGGGAGAATGCAGCCAGTGTCCCCTGCAGGGAGAGCTGTACGAAACTCACAGAAGAATGCTGTAGGGAATCCTGCCAAAAGTGCAATTCTGGACAGCTCTAAACCACACTTTGGGGACTCGAATGATCTATGATGCTGGCAGGGAGTGAACTTGCACTTGAAATTTCAATAATTTCTCTGGGTGTGAGAGAAGAGCCAACCAATGTTTCCAGGATCATTTTGTTGCTGTCCAGACCTCTCCCTGTTCATCCCTTGGGCAAGTGTAGCCAGGTAAAGTGAGGATGATATTTGTTTGCAAACAATATTTACTGAACCCCTCGAGTTCGGAGCCCAAATTGGATTATTTTATTTCTGATTAACTGATTGGGGAGTGATGAAGGAATTTCCACTGGGTCTGGAAATTGGGAAGGAAAAAAGGTGAGGATGATAAAGTCAGCAAAAGAATAAACATTCAGGGTTGGGCATGGTCGCTCACACCTGTAATCCCAACACTTTGGGAGGCTGAGGCAGGTGGATCACTTGAGGTCAGGAGTTTGAAACCAGCCTGGCCAACATGAAGAAACCCATCTCTACTAAAAATACAAAAAGTTAGCCCATGTGGTGGCTTACGCCTGTCCCAGCTACTCTGGAGGCTGAAGCAGGAGAATTGCTTGAACCCAGGAGGTGGAGGCTTCAGTGAGCTGAGATCATGCTATTGTACTCCAACCTGGGCAACAGAGTAAGACTCCATCTCAGAAAAAAAAAAAAAAGAAAGAAAGAAAGAAAGAAAGAAAGAAAAGCAAAAAGAAAGAATAAGCGTTCAGCAAGAATCAACATTCAGTAAGAATTGCAAAGCTTTGCGGGGAGGGTTCATGATGAATGACTCTGAAGTAGAGAGTGCCATGGTAGGAAAATGGGATTCCTGGCTAAAAGACTGAGATACGTGATTAGAAAGTTGGGCTTGAGGGCCGGGCACGGTGGCTCACGCCTGTAATCCCAGCACTTTGGGAGGCCAAGGCAGGCAGATCACGAAGCCAGGAGATAGAGACTATCCTGGCTAACATGGTGAAACCCTGTCTCTACTAAAAATACAAAAAATTAGCCTGGTGTGGTGGCGGGCGCCTGTAGTCCCAGCTACTCGGGAGGCTGAGGCAGGAGAATGGCGTGAACCCGGGAGGTGGAGCTTGCAGTGAGCCGAGATGGCGTCACTGCTCTCCAGTCTGGGCGATAGAGTGAGACTCCGTCTCAAGAAAAAAAGAAAGTTGGGCTTGAGTTACAGGTGTGGGTTGGGGTTAGTGGTAGAAGTACAGTGGTGGGGTATGTTCACCCTCAGAGGCATTGTGGAAAGTTGTGAGATCAAAATTGGTTACCATGATGATGGGCAGGTGCTACTGGCACTTGGTGGGTAGAGGCCAGAGATGCTAAATATTCTGTAATTTCAGGATGGTCTCCCATGTTGAAAGTAGTTCTGAGCTCTTCAAGACTCTTGAATCCATGGTTAGATCTCTATCTAACCATGGATGTAGGTAAAAAACAAAAACAAAAACAAAAACAAAACATGTTTCCAATGAGTTGAGCATAGAACCTAACTCTGTTTTACATTTTACCATACTTTATGATATGTGACTGAATCGTGACCCCTCAAATTCAAATGTAAAAGTCCTGGCACCCAATGTAATGGTATTTGAAGTTTGAACCTTTGGGAGGTGACTAAGTCATGATCATCAAGATGGAGCTCTCACGATGAGATTAGTACCCTTATAAGAAGGGACAAGAAAGAGCTCTCACTGTCCCTATGAGTAAGGACACAGAAGAAGACGGCCATCCACAAGCCAGGAAGAGAGCCCTCACTAATAACCAACAGGATTTTGCCATGTTGCTCAGGCTGGTCTCAAACTCCTGGGCTTAGTGATCCACCCGCCTTGGCCTCCCAGAGTGCTGGGATTACAGGTGTGAGCCATCGAGGCTGAACTTCTTCATTATTAGGGCACAGAATAGGAAAAATCATAATCATTCATTCATGACATTCTCTTCTCATTGGTCCATATTTCTCCTGCTTTAATTTAGTTAGTTATTCATTAGTTATTTTAAATAGTATAATGGCATCTATCAACCCAGAGACCCCTCCTCCTGCCTTCCCCAAACCTGGGCAATGAATCCAGAATCCAGTTCATCTTCTTCCTTTCTTTTTTATATTGCTTTATATTTTCTATATGTGTTCCTTAAATGTGCTTTTAAAATTTTAGTTGTTTTAAGTTTACAGTCTTTTGGGTCTATATTTTCTATATATCTAATTGCCAAGCCTCATCCCTTTGTTGCAGGCAGCTATCATCCACTCTACCTGACAGCTGTGTAATATTTCACTGTGTGAATAGACCATGGTAGGACGCAGAATTTGAAGATGGCTGCCAAGATTCTGGGCCCTGGAGAACATACACTGTTCAATCAAACTTCAATGTAGGTGCTACCGTGATGGGTTTTGCAGACATAATTAATGCCCCTCATTGGCGGACCTGAAGGAAGGGAGCTTGATCTAATCACATGAACCCTTTAAACCTGGGTCTAGAGTCAGAGACAGGCAAGTCAGACACCCAAAGTGCAGTGAAATTCTCCTGCCAACCTTGCAGAAGATAACTATCATGTTGTGGTAAGGACCATGGGGCAAGCAGCCTCTAGAAGCTGAGAATGACTCCAGCTGACTGCTAGCAAGATGTTGGAGACTCACTCCTTCATCCTCTAGGAACTCAATTCTGCCAACAAACAGTGAGCTGGGAAGAGGGCCCCCACCTTCAGATGAGATTGCAACCCTGCCAACACCTTAATTTCAGCCTGGTGGGCCCCTGAGTAGAGAACCCAGCCATGACACATCCAGACATCTGACCTATAGAACTGAGATAATAATTGGGTGCTGTTTCAAGCCACTACGTTGGTCATTTGTTATGTAGCAATAGAAAATAAATACAACTATAGTTTATTCTTCTCCCTTTTCTTGATGAGTGGTTGAGTTGTTTCCAGTTTTTGGTTATTGAGAACTGTGGTGCTATGAACATTCTTGTGTGTGTGCAAACATTTTAGGTACAATTCTTAGAGTGAAATTGTTATAGGATATGTGAATTTTTAACTTTAGAAGGAAATGTCCAACTTTTCTCCAGTGTTCTTGGATTAACGTATATCCCCACCAGCAAATATGCAAGGTGTTTTTTTTTTTTTTTTTTTTTTTAAATTTTTGGTTCTCTCTTAATTATACTGTGACTGGAAGACCTGGTTGTGTGATATCCATTCTTTGAAATTTGTTTCGTTTTTATGGTCTAGTATATGATCCATTTTAATGAAAGTTTCATGTGTGCTTAAAAATGTATCTTTTTTTTTTTTTTTTGAGACAGAGTCTTGCTCTGTCACCCAGGCTGGAGTGCAGTGGTGCAATCCCAGCTCACTGCAAGCTCCGCCTCCCAGGTTCACGCCATTCTCCTGCCTCAGCCTCCTGAGTAGCTGGGACTACAGGCACCCGCCACTGCTCCTGGCTAATTTTTTGTATTTTTAGTAGAGACGGGGTTTCACCATGTTAGCCAGGATGGTCTCGATCTCCTGACCTCGTGATCCGCCTGCCGTGGCCTCCCAAAGTGCTGGCATTACAGGCGTGAGCCACTGCGCCTGGCCTAAAAATATGTCATTTAAGTTTTAGAGACATAACTTTCTGTATTTATTTGGTGAAGTTCAAATCTTTTACATTCCTGCTGAGTTTTTTTGTTTACTTGACCCATTATTTACAATGGTATGCTAAAATCTCCCACTGTGAAGGTGGATTTATCAATTTATCTGTATATTTCTATCCATTTTTGCTTTATATATACTTGGGGAATTAAACTTTTTATCATTTTGGGAGTCCTGCTCATCCTTCATATTTACTGATTTATTTTATATACCATGACTGACCATACGTCCTGATTTGCCTCAGACACTCCTAGTTTACTTTGTCTTTTCCTGATACAATTCTTAAAAATATCTTTTACTCTCAAAGGTATTCTGATTTAGACAATTATATATAGTAAATCTAATTTTATATAATTTAACATTATAACACAAATATTCCTGATCTATACTTTTAAGCCTGGGCAAGTGTAAGTCTCTTTTTTCTTGTTTTAGTCTTGGAATTTTTTTTTTTTTTTAATCAGAGTCTCGCTCTATCACCCAGGTTGGAGTGGAGTGGCTTGATCTCAGCTCACTGCAACCTCCACCACCTGGGTTCCAGGGATTCCCATGCCTCAGTCTCCTGAGTAGCCAGGACTACAGGCGCACATCACCACACCCAGCTAATTTTTGTATTTTTAGTAGAGATGAGGTTTTGCCATGTTGGCCAGGGTGGTCTCGAACTCCTGGCCTCAAGCGATCCTCCTGCCTTGGCTTCTGTAAGTGCTGAGATTATAGACATAAGCTGCCACACCCAGCCTGGTCTTAGAATTTAAAAAATTTATTGTTTACTACAACCAACTTTTGTAACGTATTTGATTATTTTTGTTTGTTTCTTGCAGCAACTCTTTGATTTGTTTCTCTACTTATTTAAGTTTTGAGGTCTTTTGTGACTAGAATATTTGTTTCATGCCCTGATACTTAATTAAAGGGCACTTTGGCTGGATATATATTTCTAGGTTCTAGGGTCATATCCTTCAGTACTTTGTTAATACTGCTTGTCATTTTCCTGGATCCACTGGTGCTGCGGGGAAATCTGGTGTCAGTATTGATGTTGGTCCTTTGTATGATTTACTCTTTGCAGAATTTTCTTTGTCTTTCATAGTCTCATATTTTAGTACAAGTTGTGATATATTTTTCTCTTTCTTTCTTCTCTTTGTCATTCTGTAGGCCCTTTTATTCTGAGGTATTTCTTTTCTTCTTTTTGAATTCTAGGAAATCTAGCTTCATTATTTTTTCAAATATTTCCTTCTTTTCATTTTATTCCTCTGACTTTCTGAGCCTTATGATATGGATGTTAGCATTTGTATGTAAATACTCCATTTTTCTGGCTTTTCTCTAATATTTTCTATTTTTTGTCCCTTATTTGAAGGACTTCCTCAATTTGGACTTCCAACTCACTAATTTGTCCTTGAGTTGTATCCATTCTACTATTTAGTCCTATTTGTGTGTTCTTTCCTTCAACTAATACATTTTTTATTTCTTATGCTTGGTTCCTTTTTAATTTTGTCTTAGTATTGTTTCATTTCTCTTTATTTCCTATTCAGCTTATTAGGCTAATTTTAACTTCTTGGAATTTTCCAACATTTCCTCTTCTGATAGAATCTGTAATTCAGCTTTTTTTTTAAATGGTTTGCTTCTCAACTATCTTGCTATTTTGACCTCATTCTCCATGGCAGTGGCGAGGTCGGTTGGCTTCTCTGTTAGGCAATACCTAAGGAGAGATGGGATGGGAACAGATCAGCCCCAGACAACTGCACCACTCTCAGTTACTCCACACCCCAGCTCCAGACAACTGCACCACTCTGAGTTACTCCACATCCAGCAAAACAATGTTTCAGGTCAGTGCTCCATCTTTGGCCCCCAGGGAGGAGTGGTTTAGGAAGGGGCACTTTTTGGATTGCAGTTCCCCTGGCCTGAGGGTTTGAAGGGGTAGTGTTAGAGAAGGAAGCAACTGCCTGGGGTTTTTTTTCTTTCCACCTGTTTTTTCCAGCTTCTCACAGGCACAGGACTTGTGAGATGCCTGAATTTTATTCCTGGGACATCTGGACACAGGTCTAAATCAGCATCAGGGTAGTGATTTGTTTTTTCTAAGACCAGCCCAGCGGGCGCAAAAGAACCAGTGGGTAGGCAAGTGTAGGAGCAAAACTGCAAGTTTATTTTGGTAACCTAAGGTGTGGGGGAGAAGTCTGTCCTCCCGCGAAGGAGGCCGGCAGAGTCTCCCCGTGGGGCTCTCAGACGGAATTCCCACAGTCCCGACATCCCGACAGGAGTGGGGCTGTGAGAAGGCCGGGTGGCTCACTGGCTGAGAGCGGCTTTTCTAGGGGTGGGAGGGCAATAGGCGGGGCACGGGCGTGTCAGGGGCCTTCCGCCGGTGCGACCAGGTAAATCTTGGTCTCTTCGGATTGACGTCACCTGGCGCATGCCCAGTTGATCTGCACCTTCCCAGGCGCCGGCTGCATTTTCGCGCGCCGGGGTAGAGTTGGTGGTGAAGAAGAACCCGGAAGCGCACCATCTTGCCTCCGTTCGTCCAAACAGGTAGGGGCAGGCACTGTTTGTCCCTGGCATTGGTGGGGGAAGGGGCAAGGGCAGACACCCACAGTTCCTTTTCTGTTTTACTCTTTCCACAGCCAGCCCACTGATCCTGCTCCTGGCCAAAGCCCCCTGGCGCTTTCCCAGTTGTTCCTCTCCCGACACATCCCATGGATTTTCTCAAAATTTTGTCAGTTCTCTCTTTATAGTTCCTCCAAGGTTTATCTTAGGGGCTGGGAGCCATAGCACCCATAGTCAATGAGGCTGACACATTCCTTGTCCACAGGACTGCTTACAGAGCAGTGAAGATGGACATAAATACTTTTGCAACTACGTAATTTATGACATTTGTGGTCAGTTCTAGAAAAAAGAGACAGTCTAGGGACTATGAGAATGCACAGGGATTTATCCAGGGGCCTGGGGAGGCTTCCTGGAAGAAGCAGTGTTGAACTGATGGGGAAGAGTGTTGGAAGAGTGTTAGGAGTCTGCCATGGGAGGGCAGGGCAGGCAGAGAGGAGCCTCTCAGCCTGAGGGAAGGGCATTCATTAAGGCAGGGTGGTGGAAGGGGAACACAGCCATTGAGGAACTGGCAGGAGGTCAACTTGGCCAACGTAAGGGGAAGCAATGCCGGAAAGGAAGATGGCAGGGAGACCCCGCAGGGCTGTCCTCAGAGGCAGCGTTAAGGATTTGGGCTGTAGTCTGAGAGGAACATGAAGCCACTGGGGAGTTTAAGCCAGAGAGATAGGATCAGAGCAGCTGTTTTGGAGATGACGTGTTGCAGTGAGGATGGGGGCTCTGAAACAGGCAGGAATGAAAGCAGGGAGACCCGGGAGGCACTACTGCAGGAGTTCAGGTGGAGGTGACAGTGGCCAAGATCAGCATGCTGGCAGTGGAGGGTAGGAAAGTGGATGGGTTTTGCAGATATTTAGGAGCTGGATTGGTAGGATTTAGTGATGAGGTTGGGTGTGGAGGGAGAGGCAGTTACAGTCTGTCCTCCATATCCGTTGGTTCCACATCTGAGGATCAACCAACTGCTGATCAAAAAAATTAGGAAAGAAAACCCCAATAAAACAACAATAGAAGAATAGGAGTAATACAAATTAAAAATATAGCATAACAACTGTTTACATAGTATCTACATTGTATTAGGTATTATAAGTAATCTAGAGCTGATTTAAAGTATACTAGGCCGGGTGCAGTGGCTCATGCCTGAAATCCCAGCACTTTGGGAGGCCAAGGCGGGTGGATCATGAAGTCAGGAGATTGAGACCATTCTGGCCAACGTGGTGAAACCCTGTCTCTACTAAAAATACAAAAATTAGCTGGGTGTGGTGGTACGCACCTGTAATCGCAGCTACTCAGGAGGCTGAGACAGGAGAATCGCTTGAATCTAGGAGGTGGAGATTATAGTGAATCGAGATAGTGCCACTGCACTCCAGTCTGGCCACAGAGCGAGACTCCATCTCAAAAAAAAAAAAAAAAAAACTATACCTGAGCTGTGCATAAGTTATATGCAAATACTATGCCATTTTGTATTGGGTTGGTGCAAAAGTAATTTGTTGTTTTTGCCATAAAGACAAAAAGGCAAAAACTGTAATTACTTTTGCACCAACCTAATACAAGGGGCTTAGGCATCTGTGGATTTTGGTATCCATGGGGGTCCTGGAAACAATGCCCCATGAATACAGAGGGATGGCTGTATATAGATGACTCCCTTTGCTTAAATACCTGGCTTCATGGTGATGCTGAGCACAGAGGAAGAACATCTTGGAGAAGAAGCAGATTTACAGAGAACATGAGTTGGCTTTGGACATGTTGACTCTGATGTGCCTGTCAGATGTCTAAGGGGAGTACTAGCGCTCGGAGGAGAGGTCTGGCTGGGCAGGCCTTGCCTGGCAGATGGTAACTGAATCTGTGGGAGTGGATGCCATCGCAGTGTTTCTCTATGGAGTGTGGGTATTGCCATGCGAGGATGGACAGTTGTTTGGTGATACTGCCTTCTGTTTGGCCCCTCTGCCGCCATCCACTAAACACTGGTAACACAGCATCCACCTTGTCATTGTGACAACCAAAGCCACCTTCACACATTTCCCAATGCCACTTCCCCTTAAGCACTCGTACCCTAGAGAGAGAATCTAGAATGAAACATGAAAAGGGCTATATTGAGATGTTGCAGAGCAGGGGTGTCCAATCTTTTGGCTCCCCTGGGCCACAGTGGAAGAAGAAGAAGAAGTCTTGGGCCACCCATAAAATATACTAACACTAATGGTAGCTGATGAGCTAAACACACACAGACACACAAATCTCATAATGTTTTAAGAAAACTTACAAATTTGTGTTAGACTGCATTCAAAGCTGTCCTGGGCTACGGGTTGGACAAGCTTGGTGTAGAGGAATAGGAAGAGGAAGAGGAAGTGGCAAAAAGCAAAAACAAAAACAAAAACAAAAACAAAAAACTGAGAAGTGACCAGAGAGGGGAGGAATTGCAGGTGTCACAGAGCCCGGAGAAGAGGGTGTTTGTAGAAGAGAGGAGGAAGGCCAGTTGTCTTGAGTCTGTTGAGAAGTCAAGTGGGGACCTAGCAATGATGGGGTCAATGGTGTGTGGAGAGGAGCATGAGCCAGCGTGGGCTGGGGTGAGACATGAGTGTTGACCTAGCAGGGGTGGGTCTCGTGTTCACTCCTGTGTGTGCAGGTCCATGCATTCACATGTGATCACTGCACATCCTGGATTTTTTAGGTCAGTACCATTTTAAAAAATGTAATTCTGGCTGGGTACGGTGGCTCATGCCTGTAATCCCAGCACTCAGGGAGGCTGAGGTGGGTGGATCGCTTGAACCAAGGAGTTCAAGATCAGCCTGAGCAACCTGGCAAGACCTTGTCTCTACAAAAAATACAAAAATTAGCCAGACGTTGTGACACACAGCTGTAGTCCCAGCTATTTGGGAAGCTGAGGTGGAAGGATCACTTGAGCGCAGGAGGTCAAGGCTGCAGTTAGCCGTGATCACGCCACTGCGCTCCAGCCTGGGTGACCGAGTGAGACAAAAACATTTAATTTTTTTCTAACAGAGGCTATTCATTCAAAAGGCACTTAAATATAATTTAACTTTATTAATTTTGTCATAGTTTTTATAGAAATCATATGAAACAGAAAAAAAAAAGATCAAATTAAGACCCCCTTGTCCTAAGTTTTAGTTGAGAAAAAAACCTTTTTTTTTTTTTTTTTTTTTAAAGAAACAAACCAAACCTATGCCAGTCAAAATATTTATGCAGTTCTGGCTTTGATGTGGTCTGAGAACCATGCAGCAGCTTTGAGGGGAATTCTGGAAGGGAATTCTGGAAGGAAATTCCCACATTTCGAGCGGTGGCCACATTCCTGGGATAGGCTTAGAAGAAGGAAAGCAATCTTGGCCCAGGGGCTTCTGAAGCGCCTCTCAGGAGGCTGAGTCATCCACTAAGGCTGAACAGGGGCCCTGGTCTTAGCGCCAGAAATGTGTCTGCCCCAAACAGGAGATACGATCATCTGGGTTGAAAATTAACTAGGGAAGGACATGGTCCGGATGATTAAATTCCTCAGCAGCCACGGAGTCATCATCCAGCAGATTCAGTCAAGGGCTGTGGACTCCAGGTGTGTATTTTTCAGCCTGTAATTTCTCAAGTTGCTCCACTCTGTACTTCTGTGTCTGAATCACCAGACATGATGGATTTTGCCCTGTGTTTACAGCTTCACCTATTAATAGCAGGGTTGATAGCTGAAGACAGTTGAAGCCCAACACACACACACACACACACACACACCCACCCACCCCCCCCCACATCAGTACTTATCCTTGTACCACGTGCTCTACTTTATCCTATCCTATCCTATCCCATGCCTTTCTTTTCCTTTTTAAAAAAATATCTGAGACTCACTAAATTGATGTGTCACGACTCAGCTGCGCTTCGGAAAACACTGATTTTAGAAGACGGCAAAAGAAACCCTCAGGCCATTGTGAAATGAAGGGGTGATTAGAAACAAAAACCAGTGAGATTACTTCTTAGGTCAAATGGTGCTGTGCAGACACCTTGAAAGGGGCCCTCCTCGGGCTGCCCTTGTCCCAGCAGGTGACGAGGCTCTGCTTCTCCTGTTCTTGGCCAGGGCAGCCCAATAGTAAGATGGCCTACTGCCACGGCTATATCTCAGGACAGGGCACCCCTAGTGTGAGGCTCACCCCACTTAGAGGTCAAGGGCAGACCACAGGTCAAAGCTCCATTTCACAGAGGTTTAAGGTTTCCTTTGCCTCCCTCCAAGTCAGTGTTTTCTGAACTCCTGCTCAGGCCTATTAGTGGGTACTGAAATCAACTTCATGAGTCCCACTAAGAAGAAATGGCATGAAATGGAACAGAATAGAAAATAGCAGGGCACATAGTACATAGGAGGGAAGTAGCGACCTGTTTCGTGTGTGTGTGTGTTGTATGGTGTGCATATGGTGTTACTGTCGGGGGACTGTGGTGCATGTGGTATGTGTGTGTGCTGTGTGGGTGGTGGATGTGGTATTTGTGTGTTATGTGTGTATGTAGTGTTTGCACAGTGTGTATGTGTGTGTATGGTGTGTGTGCCATGGTGTGTGTGATGTGGGTGAATTGGATTGTGATCAGAAGTGGCTTGACCCTGAGGCTAGAACTTCAGCACCCCCTCACCCCAACACAGCCCCGAGCCTGTTGGGGTGGGTGATGCGATCTCACACCCCAGTGTGGGTTAGGTGACCCTCCAGTAAAGCCCATAGCACCCTGCACTTCCACCATCGTGGCCCTGCAGCCCGGTACTGCGGGTGTGCTTGGCCCTCTGTGTGTGTGTTTATTGGGTCCCTCTGGTGCCTCCACACAGTGGCATCTAACATTATTGAACTTGCTCCATGCTGGGCACTGCTGAGTCTGTGCCTTCCAGCTACTAATTCAGTAACTCATTTCTCACACCAACCCTAAGAGTCAGCTACTATTATCACCTTCCCCATATTGTGGAAAAGCAAATAGAGGCCCAGAGAAGTTAAATAACTTGCCCAAAGTCACACAGTAAGTGGCAAATCCAGGATCCTAACCCCAGCGTCTCGTTCCAGAGCCCTCTTTGTGACCACAATGCAGAAGGTATTCAATGAGAATTGGTTAAATGGATTAAGAGAATGGACATTTTAAAAATTAAAATTACAATTAAAATATGGTTTTTAAAAAGGGTAGATCGTGGTAAAGAGAGGGTTCAGGGGAGTTGCCAGAAGGGATTGGAGATGACAGGTGGCATAGGGGCTGGAAGGAGCTGGAGTTCCCTACAGATGCCCACCATAGCACTGAGTGGGTTAGAGGCAGTGTGGGGCATGGGATTGAGGGGTTAGGTGAGGGCTGCAGTGAGGGTGAGCACTAGATGGCAAAGGAGAGAGAGAGACAGAGACAGAGAGCACAAACTTCTGCCCCCTGAGGCAGGGCATCGGGAAAGCGGTGTGGGGAACAGAACTATCAAAGTACTATTGTGATTTTATTTGCTGTGGAGTATGTGCCATAATTACTGACCCGCACCCCACCCCGCCTCTCTACTATACTTTCCAAGGCACCTACGGTGCTTCTTTTATATGAGTGGATTCCTTTGGCAGAGCTTGAAGAAGTCCTGAGGTTACAATAGAGTAAATGGGGATACCCAAGGACAGGACGCAGGGCCAATGAGTTGACATTTTGGGTCGTGATATTGAAGGGGCTGAGACAATGGCACTTCCATCTCAAAAGGGAAAGGCCCCTGCTGACTTCTAGGGTCTAGAATCAATGGCTGAGGGATTCAGTGTTAATTCAGAACTACCCACTGTTTCATCAGACCTGTCCCTATCCCCCAATCCAGACGGGTGTGGAAAGCTTTGCTTTGGCCAGGAGTGGTGGCTCACGCCTGTAATCCCAGCACTTTGGGAGGCTGAGGTGGGAGGATCGCTTGAGCCCAAGAGTTTGAGGCCAGCCTGGGAAACATAGGGAGACTCCTGGGGATCTCTACAAAAAAATTTAAAAATTAACCTGGCATGGTGGTGTGCACCTGTAGTCCCAGCTACTTGGGATGCTGAGGTGGAAGGATCATTTGAGCTCAGGAGGTTGAGGCTGCAGTGAGCCATGATCATGCCACTATACTCCAGCCTGGGTGACAGAGCAAGATCCTATTCAAAAAAGAAAAGAAAATAATTTAAAAAAGGAAAAGAAAAGAAAGCAGCAAGCCTTGCTTACCCTTTGAACCCAGGCTCTGGCTTTCAAGCTCTCTGAGAAATTAAATTACACCTCTAACATCCTGCTACACTCAGTAAGTCACAATAATCCTACGGTAAAGTGAGTGCACATAGAATCCTACTTTAAGCAAAGGGCTGTTCTTTCTGGGTACCATCTACTATACTGGCAGTGGTCATGGTCTATTTTGCATGAAATCTCTTACACATGATTTTGCAAAGAAGGTTATAACAATATTTTTCTAATGATGCTTGTTTGCAGTGAAGTGATTGTAGAGCAAGATAAAAACTTTATTGCAAACAAGCATCACTGATAATTATTTAGATACATTACTGCATCCTTAATACAATCCTTTAGATATGGGTAGATGACATTTTGAGACAGCAGGGTGAGGTCTGTAGTGGGTCTATAAGCCAGTTAGTATGATAAGGGTAACCGCCATCATCCCAGCTCCAAGGCTGTAAGTAAGGGATGTATGGGACAAGAATCTGTTTGCCTGGGGAGGCTGAGGATACTCCATTGTAGTCAGAATGGTATTGTCTAACGGTGGGGTTGATGAAGCACATCTCGTCCAGTGAATTGTTCTCTGTGCAAATCCAGGCTAGCCAATCAGCAGAACTGTCAGGCCTTGGGTGTGTAAAGTTGGGACAGGAGAGGGGGGAATCAGAGGGAGGAGAGTCTAAAAGACTGGTCTCAAAGATGGCTGGGATGGCCCCACTATCTTGGCCTCAACATCTGCCATTCTCCATTTGGTGGCCTCTGCAGATGGCTGCCAGCCACTCTGCATGTGTCTATCTTCGATACTTCCTTCTATATCTAGATATGTGAACTTGTAGGATCTGCCCAAGGCAGGGACTCAGGTCTGAATTTCTTCCCATCTGAGCACAACATGAATGTGTGCCAATGTGGTGGTGGGACAAAGACTTTAAACCATTGACTTATGGGAATCAACACAATGGGCAATCTATCGTATAGAAAACAATGGAAAAATATTTTGAAATATATACATATTTCGAAGACTACTATATATAGAAGTCTTAACCCTCAGTGCCTCTGGGGGATAGGTTGAAGTCCTATCCCCCAGTACCTCTCAGCATGTGGCTGTATTTGGAGAAAGGGCCTTTAGGGAGGTAATTAAGGTAAAACGAGGTCATGGGGGGGGGGGGTTTAATCTGATATAACTTGTGTCCTAATAGGAAGAGCAGATTAGGACACAGACACACAGAGGGGTGACCATGTGAAGACTCAGAAATCTGCCATCAGCCACGAAGAGAGACCTCAGAAGGAACCAATTCTGCTGACACCTTGATTTCAGACTTCCGGTCTCCAGAACTATGAGAAAATACATTTCTGTTGTTGACGCCACCCGTCTACGGCGGCCCTAGTGGAATAATATTAATAACTGCGGCTGTCTTAGTAGGGCCTGTAGCGCCTTTCATCTTAGGAGATGGCTCCCTCTGCTGGGCCTTTGTGTTAAAGGCGAAATGATGCCCTGAAAACAATGACTCATGTTTGCACCGCACAGAACAAAGTGCTTAGATTCTTCTTTTACAGAATCTATATAGAATAAAGAATATAGAATCTTGGTAGAGTTATTTGTAGAATCCTTCACCTATAATCAGGGTTGATATTGACAATATCTAGCAACTGTTGTGGCTCTCTACTGTGTGGACCATTAACCCTGTGGATGCTGGATTGTGAGGCTGGGCTAGGGTTGGTCCTGGGGTGGGACTGAGTGGACAGGGTAGTGTGGGGAAGACTGAGGTGGGGGCATTCAGGGAAGTGACTGTGTACCAACCAGTGCAGAAGGATTAACCAGGATGGAAGATACAGCCACACGGCTCAATATCCGTGTGTCATCATAAAAAAATAGTTTCCTAGTATCTTTCTATAAAACATCTTCAACTTAGTCTATTGCTCCTAGAAAGAGCCCAGAAGAAAATATGCTCTTATAAGCAAAACACATCTTCCTGGTATGATTCACGGCTCTCGGAGACATATTCCTTGTCAGTTGGTTTCATGCTATTATCCTCACTGTCTTCCTGGCAGTCAAGTTGTGTTGCTGAAACTATAAACACTGCAAGTCTGGAGACAAGATTTGGTGAATTGCAGTTAGAATGTTGAATTTTCCATCACTTTCTGCCTTGTGTTATTGGTATGAAACCAAACCTATCTATCACGCAGCAAGCCCTAACCATAGCAGCCTCTATGTTTCTACCCTAGTTTTTGGTTCTCTATTGTCCTACTCTCTTGCAGACTAGAAATTGTAAGAGGAGGCATGGTTAATTGAGGGTGGGATAGAAAGAAGGAAAAGAGGAGGCTAGCAGGGTAGAAACACAGATGATATTGACACATTGAGAATAGATTGCTAATCTACCATCGTCATTACCGGGACTTGAGAAGGGCCTTACTGGGATCCAGCCAGGATTAGCTCAGCCACTTGCTGCTGTGGTTAAGGCTTGCTACATGATACTCTTTCGGGAACACATGCCATGGGGACAGTTCTGCATTTCTGCTCCCATTTATGGTGGTATGACAAGGCTGGCTCTGTTCCCTTTTTCCTTGTTAGGCTTAGCTTTTGAGACACCATGAAACTGACAGTACCAGTTCTGATTATGTGCAAAAACTGGATTCCAACTGCCAAGCATTTCTTTTTCAACTTCTGATTAGCTGAAACTTAGTGATCATTCAACTTTGAATAAAACAATTTCGGCCGGGCACGGTGGCTCAAGCCTGTAATCCCAGCACTTTGGGAAGCCGAGACGGGCGGATCATGAGGTCAGGAGATCGAGACCATCCTGGCTAACACGGTGAAACCTCGTCTCTACTAAAAAATACAAAAAACTAGCCGGGCGAGGTGGCGGGCGCCTGTAGTCCCAGCTACTCGGGAGGCTGAGGCAGGAGAATGGCGTAAACCCGGGAGGCGGAGCTTGCAGTGAGCTGAGATCCGGCCACTGCACTCCAGCCTGGGTAACAGAGCGAGACTCCGTCTCAAAAAAAAAAAAAAAAAAAACAAAACAAAACAATTTCACCTGAATATAAAAACATGTTTAAAATTAAGAAATTGCTTGCTTACACAATATATTATGATTTCTTTTTCTGGCATCTTCCTTGTGGTTTAGACATCATATCGTAACTTCTTCTTCCCCAAAGGGTCAACCCAACTCTAGTGTCTTGTTCTGTGTCGGTCTTTTGTTCCTTCCACCCATAATCTAAAAGTCCCAAGGCACTTCCCCTATCACCCCTCAGCCAAGCTTCATCCTTGGGCTCTACCCTAGAGTAACTCAGCTGACATCTCAAATACATCTGATCATGCTGGCTTGTATAATTCCTGTTTTCTGCATGCAGACTATGTGTTTTTTCTAACACACCAGCAAATATTTAGTAGCTTTAAATTTATGTGCCAGTATTTTGCAAAGTGCAGTGGGGGGTACAAAGAATTGAAAACCTGATCTCACCAACTGGAGTTGTCTACACATACGTAGATATGGGAAAGAGTTAAATATACAGGGTACCACTGGTATCTGGAGTACCTCCAACACTGGGTGATACTTCCCACTTCTCTCCTCTGTAATGCACAGGAAACATTATGTTTCCAAATGTGATGCATTCCCATGGGCTAACAGTTGCTCCGCCCCTTTCCCAACCAATAAAGCCTATGGAATTTAGGGACTGTTGGGATGTGATCAAAGGCACAACCTTAAATATCTACTGTTTCTAAGAAGGATCCTTATTTAGACACTTAGGAACAAATTAACTTATCCGCCTTATCCTGCCTGGCATCCATCAGTGGGTTAGGGAGGTATGGCTGAGGATGGCTGGCAAAGATAGGACCATTTTCTGCATACAGATCACACTGCAGAGAAATAAACTGAGTTCCCCAGTGGCCTTTGCCTCCGCACTGCTGGATTGCAATTGGTAGAGCCACACTGTGCTGAGTGATAAGCTTTTGAAAAGGAGCAGTTGCGTCGTGTCGTCAGAGGAGGACGGTGTGGACTGTTTGTGTCTGCATATTCAAGCTTCTTGCCAGATCTGCTGTGTCTGGGCCTCTCTCATTCTCAATTTTCTTGTGTTGAAAAATGAAGATATGAATTCCTCTCTCACAAGGGCTGTTGTGGAAATTCAGTAAAAGTACTTTTGTGAGAGCCTTTAGCACGGTGCTGGCATTAAGTGGTTGGCTGCTTAATAAATATTTGCTGGGTGAAAAAAATCTGATATTTACTTAAGAGTTCACTATGTAATTTTTCTTAATACAAGTATATCCAAGTAGATATCTTGCTAAAGTAAGAACGGGTGGAAACTGTCTTAAGTGGAGTCGCCTGAAGAAGAGGTGTGTCCCTTATCATTGTTTTGTAGACTTCAGTTCATCCAGCACATCCCTTGCTTCCTTTCCTTCTTTATAGGGTTCCACAAGGAGCTTTGCTGTGGGCGAACTGTTAGCTGGAGCTGTGATAATTAGGCCAAGGTCATGCATCTGTCCCCTGTGGGCCAGTTAGCTCAGCTTGGCTCCATGTCCATACACATTGATCTTAACCCAGCGGCAGACTCACAAGTGTGTGACCGCATCCCAGAGGACTGCGGGGGAAAGGGTCTCGGTGGATCAGGGCAAATCGCTCCTGCCGGAGAAGCACCTTCACGGTCAGCTCTCTTGTGGTTATTATGACCTGAAGGTGGCGCTGTTTCTCAAGGAAAACAAAAGTAGGGTCACTGACAGTCTATTTTAAAGTGAGTATGAAATGACAGAATGTCAGCTGGAGAGAATCTGCGAGGTAATCTTTGGATCAATTTCCTCACTTTCCAGCCAAGGAGACAGATCCAGAGGGATAAAACTCTTGTCAGAATTCACACCACAGATTCATGGCAGAGGCATGGCTAGACACGCGACTCCTAGATCATAAACTTTTACAGTTTTCACTGCACTAAGGGTTTCCTGATCCTAAATGGTATCAAGCAATTAATAATCTTTAAAAGAAAACTGAATGAATTATCGATGCCTAACCTGGTGATATTGTCAATGAACTAAGTTATTGAATTTCAAATGTCTGTTATTTCTAATCACACATCAGATTCAAGTTATTTTGGCTTTTATTACAAAAAGCATCTTTACATAGATCTGCAATTTAATGGATAATTTATTTTCCTTTTCCATATATCTGAAAGAAGAAACATAATTGGTATGAACGGCATTTAATTCCATACTGACTTCTTTTGAACTGTAGGCAAGCATTACTTGTTTAAGTGATTGCAACTGAGACAAAATGTGGGTTTTTAACAGCTGCTCAGATTGCGGGCTGATAATGACAGTCATTCTATGGTAGCTATTTGTAACCCCTTTCCTAGTTCATAGACAGTGAAACATATTGGACAGTGGGCATGGCAAGTACCTCTCCGCAGGTGTGTACAGGATCAGAATTCAACTTTTAGAAGTTTTCTGCTCTGAAAGCAAATTACTTTTTTAAAAGTAAGCTTTTACTTATTTTAGGAGGTATGGTGAGTACTTGGGACCGTGACACAGTGTTTCCTACTTTTCTCATGGTGAGAGTTGTCAAGATGTGAGGTTTGGAGCCTGTGTTGTAGAATTCAAGGTCATTAAAAAAGGCAGGTCTTGTGGCTCTGCTTGAGGCATGAGTTAAAACTTTTCATGTCATCCTGATCAAATACAGTTGTAGGCATTGTCTCAGGGAGATTAGCACCCTTTCTCCAATTTGTTTCGGAGAGGTGGTTTTTATTATTCTTGTATTTGGTTTTTATCCCCTTTCTTTCAGAGCTAAGGGAGACTCATCAGAATGAATGGTTTCTGAAATAGGAATCTATTCAAGATTTAGGAATATAGAATTTTTATTTTTAAAAACACATGACATTTCGTTACACTGTCCAGACAGACATTTCTGGTTGCGTCCTGCTCTTTATTTTTACCTGGATCCAAGCTCTCTTCAATGATTCTCTCTCTCTCTCTCTCTCAGCTCACTGCAACCTCTGCCTCCTGGGTTCAAGCAATTCTCGCGCCTCAGCCTCCTGAGTAGCTGGGATTACAGGTATACAGTACTACGCCTGGCAAACTTTTGTATTTTTTGGTAGATACTGGATTTCACCATGTTGCCCAGGGTGGTCTCAAACTCCTGGCCTCAAGCTATCGGCCTGCCTCAGCCTCCCAAAGTGCCGGGATTATAGGCATGAGCCACCGTGCCCTGCCTTTTTCAAGGACTCTCTTTGCTACATCGGCATCACCTGGAAACGTGGTAGGGATACAGAATCATGGGCCCCACCTTGGACCTACTCAATCATTGTCTGATTTGTTGGGGTTCCCTTCCCCAGGTGAGTTTTGCACTAACTAAATCACACAGATCTATCAGGTGAGTGGAAATGGCCATACTCATTTACCTTTGTTCCGTGTTTATTTTACTTTCAGTGTTTTATCTTTCTCCATGGAGTCACTCTCATTCGTGCAGTTCCACAAATATTTCTTAAGGCCCAATCTATAGCAGACATTATACAAAAGGCTGAGAATAAAGATGAAAAAAGTCGTTTACTCAAAGTATGTAGTTATGTCATCTAGTGATAAGTTATGGAGGAAAAGGCAGGCTAAGGGGGCCAGGAGTGTGGGAAAAGGGTGCAGTGGCATACAGAGTGATCAGCAAAGGCTTCTCTCAGGAAGGGGCTCTGAGCAGAGCAGTGGAGGACCGAAGGAGAAGCCACGTGGAGGGCTCAGGGAAATACCTCCTCTGCCCTCCAAAGCCACTAGTGAATCGCTGTGTGCGAGGGATGCCACATTTAGCAAAAATACAAGATACCTAGTTGCGTTTGCATTTCAGATCAACCTTGAATATGTGTTGGGTATAACATACGAACTTTTTTTTTTTTTTGAGACAGAGTCCCACTCTGTTGCCCAAGCTAGAGTGCAATGGTGCGATCTCGGCTCACTGCAACCTCCGCCTCCCGGATTCGAGCGATTCTCCTGCCTCAGCCTCCCGAGTAGCTGGGATTACAGGCACCTGCCACCATGCCCGGCTAATTTTTGTATTTTTAGTAGAGACGGGGTTTTGCCATATTGGCCAGGCTGGTCTTGAACTCCTGACCTCAGGTGATCCGGCTGCCTCGGCCTCCCAAAATGCTGGGATTACAGGCGTGAGCCACTGCGCCTGGCCTAACTTTTAATATTATAAAACACATATGTAAAATTTAGTACATATACTAGTACGTAGTACATATACTAAATTATATTGTAATGTTTTTAGTATGTCCCATACAATATTTACAACATATTTATTTATACTAAAAAAATTCATTGTTTATCAGAAATTAAAATTTAACTGGGCATCCCGTATCTGGGTGACCCTCTGTGTGACTGATGACTTCTGGACCAGACCATGGCTTGGGGAATGGCCTTCTCAGTAGGACCACCATTTCCCTTCTCAGTCAACCCTTACCCTGTTCCCTAGGCTCTGGGCAGGGGCGCCTTGAAGGCAGTGGCCATCTGTGGCCTTGTGTTATCTCCACAGGTGACACCTGGATTCTGTAGTCAGATAAGCATGTGCACCTGTCTTCTATAGCCAGCTAAGCATTTCCTAAACTAAACACTCCTAAAAAGTCTTCTCTAATGAACAAAACACATCTTAGAATACCTCCAGGAATATGCTCTATTGTGAATGGATCACGGTGGGGAAAAAAAGTGAATTGTTCCTTTCTCCATCTAATGTTTTGGAGAAACTCATGATTTATTTTACAGCCAAACACACATGCAATCCAGTTTGCAGTTTTCCAAAGGCTATTTCTGATGTGGGATGTGTGGCTCCTCCCACCTCTTCCTGGTAGAATCCGTGGCATAACATCTGTGCATCTATGCTAAGAGTCAAGCCATTAACCTCCAGAATTTATTTATTTATTTATATGAGATGGAGCTTTGCTCTCATTGCCCAGGCTAGAGTGGAATGGTGTGGTCTCTGGTCACTGCAAGCTGCGCCTCCTGGGTTCAAATGATTTTCCTGCCTCAGCCTCCCAATTAGCTGGGATCACAGGCATGCATCACCATGCCTGGCTAATTTTGTGTTTTCAGTAGAGATGGGGTTTCACCATGTTGGCCAGGCTGGTCTTGAACTCCTGACCTCAGGTGATCCACCTGCCTTGGCCTCCCAAAGGGCTGGCATTACAGGCGTGAGCCACCATGCCTGGCCTAACCTCCCAAATTTAAACAAGGGGAGAGTCTCCTCTCCATTTATTATTTTTATAAACCATAACTACTGGTAGGGATGTAGCTACTGAAATAACAACAATGCTATGTCACCTTTTAGTAATTGCCTCTTGTAATGCCCAAGCTTGAAGGGAAGATCCTGGAACTCAAAGCTTTTGTGTTTTCCAATCAGGGGAATGATGACTATAAACAAACTACCAGACTTAGCCAAGGTAACCCAATGGACTGGTTCGCCACCTGCTCTTATAATTCCAAACATCTTCCGTCACAAGTTAAAAATTAGTGACACCCAACACAGCAAACTTTAGTTATGTTTCTTCTTCTTTTTTTCTTTTTGAGGCAGAGTCTCACTCTGTTGCCCAGGCTGGAGTGCAATGGCATGATCTTGGCTCACTGCAATCTCCACCTCCTGGGTTCATGCAGTTCTCGTGCCTCAGCCTCCTGAGTAACTGAGATTATGGGCACCTGTCACCATGCCCAGCTAATTTTTGTAATTTTAGTAGAGACAGAGTTTCAATGTATCAGTCAGGCTGGTCTCGAACTCCTGGCTTCAGGTGATCCACTTGCATTGGCCTCCTAAAGTGCTGGAATTACAGGCATGGAGCCACCATGCCCGGCCTTAGTTATGTTTCATGGTAACAAGATGACAGTCTAATGGAAGGTTACAACTGACCTTAGGGATAGAGTGTCCCCTTTGATGACTTGGGACCTCCCTTCATGGCAGCAGAGACAACCGGCTGATTGCAATGAGTCTGTAGGTCCTGAACTGAAAGTGTGACAGGTTTCTAGGGTTGGCCTGGAGTGAACCAAGTGATAGGATAAATTTTGCAGAAGTATTTCGTACAAGTAAAATCAACACTGTGGACTCAGCTTTGAAACTGCTTAAAATTTTTTGCATGCTAAATTAAAAAAAATTATTTGTATTGCCCCTGCTTTATTGAGGTATAACTGACAAGTAAAATTGAATATATTTAAGGTGTAGAATGTAATGACTTGAAATACATAAACATTTCAAGATGCTTACCACAATCAGGTTAATGAACGTATTCATCATCTCCCATAATTAGCTTTTTGTGTATATGTCTGTATGGTGAGAATACTTAAGATCTACTCTCTTGGCAAATTTCAAGTGTACTATACATTGTAATTAACTATAATCACCATACTATACATTAAGTCTCCAGACAAAACAGTTTTAAACATATTATTCTAAGGTATCCCTGGAGCTAATAATTTTTCCCAAGGAGTTGGAATACACTTTGTCTTTGTTTCTTATACTCTATTTTCAGTAAGAAAGTGTGAAGGCCTATTTGAAAATACATTAAGTTGCTGTTTAAATTAATTTGCGGCTCTATTAGAGGTATAAAAGACGACTTTCAACTTGTTTTCTGCTGTTCTGTAATCTAGTGGAAGCATATTTGTTGAAGTAGCTGGAATTCAGTTTTTAAAACTATTTTTGAAATTTGGAATAATAAAATAAATTATAGTGTGTGTGTGTTGCATTTGTATTTTTCACATTTTATAGGCTTTTCTACCTATTAGTTATGCTTTGGATTTGTAAAACTTGTGCCCTGTGTTAGAAAACTCAGATGATAATAATAAAGTAAAATGCTCATAAAAATGAAGAATAAGAAAACTTACTGTTAAAGTGTAAAGGAAACCAACCAAACAACCAACCAACCACCAACCAACCAACCAACCAACCAACAACCAACCAACCGACCACCAAGCAACCAACCACCAACCAACCAACCACCAACCAACCACCAACCAACCAACCACCAGCCAACCAACAACCAACAACCAACCAACCAACAACCAACCAACCAACAACCAACCAACCAACAACCAAC
>NC_045452.1:45906880-45934097 GCF_002776525.5 Piliocolobus tephrosceles
ACCAACCAACCACCAACCAACCAACCAACCACCAACCAACCACCAGTCAACCAACCAACAACCAAACAACCATCCACCAAACAACCAACCACCAATCAACCACCAGCCAACCACCAACCAACCAACCACCAACCAACCAACCACCAGCCAACCAACCAACCAACCAGCCAACCAATAAGTAAATTAAAATAAAAAGAACAACAGTTGCATTTTGACTACTCACTGGGATTTATCAGAATGAACTTGAAATAATGTAACATAAAAATTCTTTAAACATAAAATTTAAGTATTAATATTGATAGTGATATTAATTTTTTGTTTGTATAATTTTCACATTAAAATAACTTGAAAGTGAAATTATATATAATGTCCACATGAAGTATAGAAGTTGTGTTATGTATTTATAGCAGTTTTTAAAAAAATATAACTGTTTTCCTGTTACCAAGGTCAGCCCTTCACATTGTAGGACATTTAGGACGTAGAGATTAGTGAAAAGAAGAAAATAAAAATCACAGGTAACCAGAAAGGCAGAGAGAATCTCTGTGAATTGTTGTATACACCTTTCCATTACTTTTATCTGTGTATATTTATTTATTTTTAAAATGGTATTGCCCTTATTCTTTCAAAACTGGCATTGAATTTGTGTGTAATAAGAGGAAGGGATGAAACCGGAATGGAGAGCAAGATGAGATTCTGCAATGACTCTGATAATAACATATGAAACAAAGAACTGCTGGTCTCGTGGAAAGCAAGTGACATTGTTCTCTGCTGCTTTTATGTATGCCAGACTAATAGCCCATGACTCCCCGAAATTTTCAACATCAGAATCATATATGTTTCGTGTGACTTAAAGGCACATTTCCACATGATTAGTTTTCTTTTTTAGCAGTGATTAGTTTCAGAAACATCTGAATTTCCGTATTTGACATATTTGAACTTTATAAGTTAATCACGTGGATTTAGTAGTTAAGACTGTAGCACAATTTCCTCTCCGATTTTAGCAGATGAAAGTACTTGTCAGGAAATATCTAGCTTCAAACCTTCTGTGTCAGAGGTATGTACAATGAAGCAGAAACTGAGAAGTCAACTGCAATAATTTTACTCCAAACCAGAGGCCACTATGAGAACCAACTGGGTTAAAATCCAGATAAAACCAATTGTGCAGCAAATAAAGCTTAAAAAGAAATAAACCTCATTTGTGCAATCCCTGAAAATAAACAGAAAACAGAACATGAGACTCCAGATAACAAATGTACTTATGCTTCATTATCAGAAAGATTTGCAGTGGGGCACAGACTGGAGCAGGATTAAAATAGTAAGAAGGAAAATAGCTGTGTGTTTCAGCAAGGTGTGTTACCATATTGTACTCGACACGAGGATATTAATTTCACAGTTTTCATAGATAAGTTTAAACATAGGAACCTGTCACAAATAAGCAGTAATCTCAGTGAGGATACATCAGCTGGGATTTCACAGTCTGCAATTTTTAAATTCAGCTGGGTCTCCAAGGGCCAATCAATATTGGTGGCAATTATTCTTAGTATACAGTCCAAATGAAATGGGTGTTTTTTTTTCTTGTTTTAGCAAGGTAGGAGATTGTGATATAGAAGTAAGCAAATTCCCTTGTGGTTGGCAATTGGCCTGCCTAACAGCTGCAGCAAGTCTGCTATAGGTCTCTTTTTCCTGTTTCCCGGGAGTAGTCCAATAATGACCCCATTATTTTAACCCTTAAACGTGAGCAATGTTTGATAGCAGCTGGGAAAAACCTAGCATGTGTTAAACAAAGAGGGTATGAAAAAATAAATATATAAACAAACCAGGAGAGCCTCCCAAAGCAGCTGCCCAGGAGCATCACTTTCTACATAGGTTTTATTTGCATTCTTCGGTTTCTAAGCCACAACCTCTTGAGGGCCAATGCTTGGGACACAGGTATGTTCTCATGAGGCAGAGTCAGTTTATATTCTAGAGGGAGAGGCAGTGAAAACCATTTTTGTTGTTGTTGTTAAAAAAAAAATTCTGGGCTGGGCGCGGTGGCTCAAGCCTGTAATCCCAGCACTTTGGGAGGCCGAGACGGGTGGATCACGAGGTCAGGAAATCGAGACCATTCTGGCAAACACGGTGAAACCTTGTCTCTACTAAAAAATACAAAAAAAAAAAAAAAAAAAAAAAAAACTAGCTGGGCGAGATGGCGGGCGCCTGTAGTCCCAGCTACTCGGGAGGCTGAGGCAGGAGAATGGCCTGAACCTGGGAGGCGGAGCTTGCAGTGAGCCAAGATCTCGCCACTGCACTCCAGCCTGGGCAACAGAGCCAGACTCCGTCTCAAAAAAAAAAAAAAAAAAAAAGAAAATCAGAGGAGAATCGAAACTCAAAATGATAGTTCAGTGAGGCCCAAGTTTAAGTTAGATTGTGCTAACCTTGGGGAATTTGGCTAGGAACGCTAGCAAACCCGTCATCCATGGAGAGAAGCAACTGAAGAATGCACTCTGTTACAACACATTAGGATTGATGTGTGTTCCAGTTTCTTAATCTTTGGTGTGGGGCTTCTTTTGTCTTCAGACTGATGCTAAATTGGGCTTTTCATCCAATTTTACTTTTACGTAACTAATCACTTAAAATGCCAGTGTGCCAGAAATCTAAAATTTTCATGTCATTTTATGTTCCCTAATAACAAAACAAATCAAAACTATGTGCTCTGTGTCTACTAGTGTATTTCAAGCCACCAGTTCTCCTAAGTAAATGCTACAAGACATGAAAAAATGTTGGAAAAGAGCCAAAGATGTGACCAGGAAAGCCTCATTATAAAAATAGCCTATTGGCTGGGTGTGGTGGCTCATGCCTGTAATCCCAGCACTTTGGAAGGCTGAGGTGAATGGACTGCTTGAGCCTAGGAGTTTGAAACCAGCCTGGGCAACATGGTGAAACCCTGTCTTTAGAAAGAAATACAAAATTTAGCCGGGCATGGTGGCGCAAGCCTGTAGTCCCAGCTACTTGGGGGGCTGAGGTGGGAGGATTATTTGAGTGAGTCCAGGGGGGAGGCTGCAGTGAGCCATGATCGTGCCACTGCACTCGAGCCTGGGTGACAGAGCGAGACCCTGTCTCAAAAAAATAAAATAAAATAAATAAATAAATAAACAAACGCCTATAGTTTTACACATATAGCAACCCATTAACTACCTTGAAATTATGGACTTCTCCTCATGGAATTTGGTTATTTTTCTCTTATTTTGATGAAAACTAGAATGAATCAAAGGGTAATTTTAGGAGAGTTTTGAGGTCATAAAAATCTATTTGCACTTTGAAAGTTCCAGGTACATGTAGATCATTACCTATAAATTGCAGGGAGCTCCAGGAGACAGGTGGGGAAGAATGTATGAACAGAGCTGACTGCTATTGAATTTGAGATAGTATTATGTTGGTGCAAAAATAACTGTGGCTTCTGCCATTACATTTTTTTTTTTTGTAAATGACAAAAACTGCAATTAGTTTTGCACCAACCTAATATTTAATTATTTCCTGCCTAAAAACGGGAACAAAAATGAAATATTCATTCACTTTTAATTCTCTACTGCCTTTTTGTTAATCACAGTTCTTTCCATTGCCTTGAGAGAGTGGATCAAACTTGCCTGGAATTAGTGTTTGGAAGTCAATATTCTAAAGCTCAAAAATACATTGTTTTCTTCCCCTCCTCCCTCACTTTGAAAATGGTTTAGAATAAAGGTTCCTGATTGCAATAGTGATTTGTGGTTAATATCATTAGACTTCTGGTTTGGATTAATGCTGCTAATTAGTTTCTGTCCTTGACTTTTTCCAATTAAAGCCTAGAGGCCTTGGTGCTAAACACCTGGGCAGATTACCTAATTAGATGAAAGAAACATACATAGTCGTTCACAGGTAATTATTCTAACTTTCACTGCTTGTTGAATATTAAACATGTGACGAAAATGGTGTTCTTTCTATCCTGTGAACTGCAGAATATCAGCTCCCTGTCGCAGAAGTTGGTACTGGCACTGTCTTCTAAATAGACAGCTTTGAATACTTTTTAAATGTGAATATATGCAGAAAGTGACAGATTTGGTTTCCCCCTGCCCAGACATAGGAGAAAACACACACGCTAGTTGCTCCTCTGCTGTCTCCCACATGTTCTTTTGGGAAGGATGTTCCCTTTGATGAGTCAAATAGAACTTGGACTCTCTTTGGTGCGCCATGCTCTTGGGCATTCTTGGAAACACACTTGTTTGTCCCAGTGCTAGACGTTGTCAGGGTGGCCTCCTGAAGGTGGGATGTCTTCTCTTCTTTAGAATTCAAAATTGAAAGCCTAACCTCTGTACCTGTGTTCTTACAAAAGGAAAATCTTTTCAGCTATGACCCTGGCTCCGTGGATCATTCTTGGCTCACCCAGCACGGGAAGAGTCAGGCCCAGGTGGAGCTGAACAGGAGGTGCTTGCATTGAATCCACCTGGGATCTGGAGAATATTTTACCCTTTCGGGGACACACTGGAAGGCTGTGACAATGGTCTTAGCCAGTCTGTGTAACCTCAATTGCTGCAGACCAGCCCAAGGGCACCACTGGCCCTTCCCTAAACGTGCCTTGTTCTTCCCCACTTTGGTCTTGGCTCTTACTAATTCTCTCTCAGTCCCATCTTCATCTCTTGAAGTCCTCTCTCTCCTTTGAGGCCCAACCCCTGTGGCATCCCTTCTCCAAAGCCTTTCCTAGAATTCCCCATTGATTTTATTTCTTTCCCTTTCCTTGAAGCCCGTTAGCTTTGTGCACCTCTCTCACAAGCCTTATGGTGTCTATTTTGTATTAGTGTTATTTGAGGTCTTATCTTAGCTCTCTGGCGATATTATCGGCCACTTCATTCATTTGCTTAGCAAGCATTCACTGAGTGTATGATATGTGCTTGACACATCTAGCCTGACATATCAGTGCCTACTCTTTTAGGTACTGAAGATTCAGTGACAGCACAACATACTTCCTTCCTGCATCGAGCTTACAACCCAACAGGAAGCAGAGCAGACCACAAACGAGAGCACATCAATACGTGTGATAAGGTCATGTAGTGATGACAGCTGCTAGAAGGAAAGCATGTAATAGATAGGAAGTGATGGGGGCCTGAGGTAGAGAATAATGCATACTCATTAGCCCAGCACTGTTCTCATCATCTGTATCTATTAATTTGTCTAATTCTTACAACCACTCCACGCATACAGTACCCCTACTGATCCCACTTCAGAGAGAAGTAGTTGAGTCCCAGAGTGGTTAGGACGCTTGCCCAAGCTCACACAGCTGGTCAATAGCAGACCTGTGCCCTCCTCTGAGCCCCTGCTTGCAGCCAGCACATGCACTCTGAGATCACCTGGTCACCCTTTGTTCCTCTCATCATGGCCACAGCAGTGGCAACGCAGCAGAAGTTCTAGCACTGACTGTGGGGTCCGGCAACCATGGGATGAACTGTGAGGGCCTCAGAGCAGCCCTGGGACCTTGGCTGCCGAGCTCCTGTTGCACAATTTGGGTGGTGCTCATGGCTGCAGAGTTGCTGTTCTGGTTATCTATTACTGTGTAAGCAACCACCCCAAAACTTAGTGGCTTAGACCAGGGGCAACATTCATTTTGCTTTTGAAACTGCAATTTGCGCAGGGCTTGGCAGGGACAATAATTTCTGCTCCACTCAGCATTGGGTGAGTGGTTTAAAGGTGAGTGGGGGCTAGGATCATCTGAGGTCTGCTTGCTCATGTGACTGGCAGTTGATGCTGGTTCTTGGCTGCGACCTTAGCTGGGGCCATGGCCGGACACCTGAATATGGTTTTCCCATGGGGCTGCCTGGCTTCCTCACAACATGGAGGCGAGGTACCAAGACAGAACATTGAGAGAGGGAAGGAGGGAGAGAGAGAGAGACAGAGAGACAGAGAGAGAAGAGACAGACAGAGAGACACATGCAGAGAGAGGGAGACAGAGAGACAGAAAGATACACAGACACACAGAGGAGAGAGAAAAAGAGAGAAAGAGAGTCAGGCAGAAGCTGTATCACCTGGAAATGATAGAGCAGCTCTACCGCCACATGCTATTCATTAAGAGTCACTAAGGCCAGCCCATATTCAAGGAGAGGTGGCAATGAGACTCCTCCTTCAATGAAGTTTCTAAGAAGTTTTGCCTATATTTAGAACCAGTACAGTGGTACACTCAGTTCTTCTCCTTCCCAGAGCTTCTGTGAGCTGACTAATACTTAGAGAATAAATTCCTCTTAGGTTTCAGATATCTGGAGTCTGAAGTTGTTTCTATTACCTTTTTTTTTTTTTTTTTTTTGAGACTAGTCTCACTCTGTCACCCAGACTGGAGTGCAGTGGCATGATTTCGGCTCACTGCATCCTCTGCCTCCTGGGTTCAAGTGATTCTCATGCCTCAGCCACCCGAATAGCTGAGACTACAGGTGCGTGCTACCACGCCTGGCTAATTCTTTTCTATTTTTATTTTTAGTAGAGATGGGATTTCGCCATGTTGGCCAAGCTGGTCTCGAACTCCTGGCCTCAAGAGATCCACCCACCTTGGCCTTCCAAAGTGCTGGGATTACTCTATTGTCTTATATGAAGAAGTAAGGGTGGGGTCAGGCTGCCCACTCATGTCTTGTCTGATTCCAAAATCTGTTTTCCAAATCCTACCTTACCCGTCTCCTGGATGGCACAAGAATAGGGCTCTCATGGCTGATGCATTCATTCATCCAACCAACAAAAACTCAAATGTGTAGCGAGCATTTCCCATTTGTCAGGGCCTGAGGATGCAACAGCAGACACATTTCTCTGTGTGACGTTTACAGCCTGGTGAGAGGTACCACAGGCAGCAAGGCCAGTACCATGCAGGGTGATGAGAACGGAAATAAGAAAATGTCGGGAGCACAGGAAGTGCACCTAACCCATGGGAATCAGGAGATTGGGAAGATGTCCTAGGGAAGTGACATCAACTCTGGGGCTTGAAGAGTGAGTTTGAATGAATTAGGCCAGTGGTGGTGGTGGTGGAAGAATGTTCCAGCTGAGAGAGCAGGATGTGCAAAGTCCCTGAGCCTGCTCCACTGTAGAACTGAGTGAGTTGTGTCTGACTGGGGCACTGTGGGTGGAGGAGGAGGGAGTCAGAGACATGAGGCTGAAGCGATGTGTTGGGGGCAGGTCATGCAGGGCCTTTGGTAGCCTTGTCACCTAATTAAGGACAACCACAATATTGGACATTGGACCTACTTGAGGGGAGAGGTGGAATAATTTGGTAAAGGCAGAAGCTCACATTTAAACTCTGAGCATCCAAATAATTACATTGGAATATCATCCAGAAACTGCCTTTACTGATACCCATCTGTTCATTCCACAAATATTTATCGAGTGCCAACTACATTCCAGGCAAATCCTAGCAGAATCTGATGAAAAGGACAGATAATACGGTAGTGTTTATTTTTCTGTGACCTATAAGGAGAATGTTGCTGGCTTCACAGTCATGCTGTGGTCAGGAGAAGATGCCAAATTAATGCCAGCAGTGCAGTGAAAAGGGCTAGCTGACCTGAGACACAGACGTGGTGCCCTCCAGCCAGTCAGGCAACTTAACCTTGGCTATGAATGGGCAAAACCAACTGGCTGCCTTCCTGTCATGGAAGCACAAAAGCAACAGGCATTTCTTTTTACTAGAGGGGAGCAACAAACACATGTCCCATTGGCCTTTTGGATTGATAGCTTGGCAGGAGCAGACGGAGATGAAATCTCTGCTTGACTGAAGCCATATGAGAAATGGAGAGGGGCTAACGATGCATGTGGACCTATAGCCAGACGACCTTTAATAGTGGGTTTCCAGACTCTATCCATTCAGTGTTAGGGACATCTATAAGTCACCGCACACAGGGGAGAGTAGGGGAGTAGGGGAGAACTGGACCACTCAACCCTGGTTTGCACAGTTGTGTGCATTGATTCTGCATCAACAGTTTCAGAAATAAGTTAAAATTTAAAACTCTTGTTCTAAAGTTTCATTGATCTAGATCGACATGGCAAGTGACTCTGTTCCAACGCTTGAGGACAAGGCAAGTGGGCGGGAGAGTGAGAGGCTGAGAAACTTGGGCATCTCCACCACACAGGAGATGATGTCCTTGTGTCTCACCTTGTGACCCACCTGAGACTCCACTGTGATCACTGCCAGTGAGTACAAAGTAGATTATTAACCTGTGACCCGAATGACACAATGTAAAGGCGTCATCAAAACAGGCAATGGATGTGAAATAAGATTGCTGGCCTGCATAAAGGTCAGTGCTGTTACGATCTCTTTTCATATCTGGCCAATCATCAGAGGATCTGAAGGGATAAGGTGGAATGCAGGATTGCATAGATCCACTTTACTGGTTTCAAGAGACTGGATATATTTCATGATTAAGCCTTATGATCTTTGGTGAAGGAGGCTGACTTCAGAGATTGTAAAAGAGATAGCCAGGAAACAAACTGACATTTAAAGATTACAAGATTTTGGTTTGCTTGAGCCCAGGAGTTCAAGACCAGCCTAGGCAACATAGGGAGACCTCATCTCTCCAAAAAAAAAAAAAAAAGAGTATTTCCTAGCTGCACAGCATCAGGAGGCAGATGATGTCTAGTTGAAAACAGGGCTTTGGATTTTACAAGCTAGGCTTTGGTAAGAAAAGGAACACATTTAAAGATAAGAATTGATAAGCGTTACGGGGTAAAATGCTGCAGGGTGGGGGCTGGGAGTGCTGGGCAGAAGATGTTACAATTTTGAATCGGGAAGTTGAGTCAGATCTCACTGAGAAGGTGTATTAGAGCATTCTTGTACTGCTATAAGGAAACACCTGAGACTGGGTAATTTATAAAGAAAAGAGGTTTAATTGGCTCGCGGTTCCACAGGCTGTGCAAGAAGCATAGCGACTTCTGTTTCTGGGGAGGCCTCAGGAAACTTAACAATCATGGTGGAAAGCCAAGGGGAAGCAGGCACATCTTACAGCTGGAGCAGCAGGAAGAGAGAGGGAAGGAGGGACTGTACACTTTTGAACAACCAGATCTCACAAGAACTCACTCACCATCAACATAGTACCAAGTGGGGAAATCCACCTCCATGATCTAATCACCTCCCACCAGGCCCCACCTTCTCAACACTGGGAATTACAAATTGACATAAGATTTGTGCAGGGACACAGATCCAAAGCATGTCCAAAGGTGATGTCTGAGAAAAGACATGGGGGAGCTGAGGGAGTGAGTCAGGAGGATATCTGAGGATTCATGTTCCAGGGAGAGGACAGAGTGCAAAGGCCCTGCATATTTGCGGAACACAGAATGGGGAAGGTGGCTGGTGTGCGTGGAATGGAGAAGCTAGAGGGGCAGTTGAGCTGAAGGTCCCAGAGGGATGGACAGGGATAGATGGTGTAGGGCCTCAAAGTATTGTAGACTTTGACTGTGACTCTGAATGCTATAGAGGAGCCCCTGGAGGGTTCAGGATTCAGAGCAGGGAGCCGACTTGATCTGACTTGGGTTTTTAAGGAGCTGTTCTGACTGCTGTGCAAAGAAGAGACTGTGCAGTGCTGGGAGACAGAGCGAGGTGACGGTGAGAATCCAGGCAGCATGCGATGGGGGACCTGCTAGAGGTGCTGGCAGTGGAGGTGTGAGAAGCGGTCATATTCTGGATATATTTAGAAGTTTAGGATTTGCCGACAGATTGGATGTGAGGTGAAAGGGAGAGAGAGTGGAGTTAAAGATGCCTCCAAGGTTTTAGCCTGAGCCACAGCTGCCAATCAGTGAGGTGGGAAAGACTACAGTGACATTTTAGGTACCATCTGCTAGTCCTGCGATGTCACGACCTGCTTGGTCGTCCGCAGGTGGGTTTATTGCTTTTCATTTCTACCAAGAAGTCCTGTCCATTCCAGCCTTTGGCAGAACTTTTCACTGAGAGCCCTGGCTCTAATCCTACTGAAAAATCACCTACTTTTTTTTCCCCTTCCAGCTTTACTGAGGTATAATTGACAAGTAAAAATTGTATATATTTAAGATGTACAGCATGATGTTTTGATATATGTATACATCATGAAATGATTACCACAATCAAGCTAATTAGCATATCCATCACTCATATGGTTACTTTTTGTGCGTGTGTTGAGAACATTTAAGATCTCTCTTAGCAATTTCAGGTATATAACACATTATTGTTAACTATAGTCACCACGCTGTATGTTAGGTCTCCAGAACTTGTTCGTCTTATACTTGCAAGACTGTACTCTTCGACCAACATCTCCCCATTTCCCCCGAGTCCTGGGAATCACCATTCTATTCTGCTTCTATGTATTTGACTGTTTTGGATTCCATATATAAGTAATATCATGCAATTTTTCTTTCAGTGTCTGGCTTGTATAATTTAGCATCAGGTCCTCCAGGTTCATCCAGTCTGTCACAAATGGCAGGATCTCCTTTTTGAAGGCTGAATGATATTCCATTGTAATTTTTGGAAAACAGTATGGACGTTCCTCAAAAAATTAAAGAAAGAACTACCACATGGTCCAGCAGTCTCTCTTCTGGTATATATGCCCAAAGAAATGAAATCAGTGCCTCAAAGAGATATCTGCACTCATATTCATTGCAGTATAACTCACAATTGCCAAGATATGGAGATAATCAGCTGTTTTCCGTAAGGTTAATGTTTGGTTTGTCCATGGAGATCTCCCTCAGGGGTCATTCATTTTGAGTGCTTGTTTAGGAGATGGAGAAACTATTTTTAGAAAAGGGTGGAAGATGAAAAACATTCTCAAATATATGACCAGATAGAGATCCTTTCAGAATGAATGCTGGGTAAACCACTATTTATATTCATAAGCTTTCAGTACAGTAGATGGCTGGAAATTGGGAGATGGGGAGGGGTTTCTCGATGGATGGATGACCTTGGTTATATCACGTGACCTCCTCAGGCATCAGTTTCTATCACCTTAAAGTGGAAATCCGACAGGAATTATCTGGGAGAGCAGAGATGAGGATTACATGAGATAACTCATATTTGTACTCAATAAATAGTTATTATAATTGGCAAAATAAGGATATTATTTTGTGAGACTTTTCCTACCTTTCCCCAGAAAAATGGTTGCTCCCATATATGTATATGAGCATATCCATACTTATACATATATAAAACCTTGAGGTAGGTTCTGGCGCTGGGGTGTAGTGGCATGATCTCAGCTCACTGAAGCCTCCACCTCCTAGGCTTAAGTGATCCTCCCACTTAGCCTCCTGAGTAGCTGGGGCTACAGGTGCACACCACCATGCCTGGCTAATTTTTGTATTATTTTTGGAAGAGATGGGGTCTTGCCATGTTGCCCAGGTTGGTCTCAAATTCCTGGGCTCAAGCGATACTCCCACCTCTACCTCCCAAAGTCCTGGGATTACAGGCATGAGCCACCTTGCCCAGCCTAGACATATGTATTTTTTAGTGTGTATTTTAAAACTACATATGTATTTTTAAACTACTTTTAATTTTAGGTCCATCCTTTAGAGTTGAGGTCTGTTTTCTTAAATCACTTCTGTTTCAGTGATTTAAAAAAATACTAATATGCTATTTTTGCCTTAATTCCAGCCTCTCTCACTCCAAACATATTATACTCATTGCATTGCATTTCCAAGGTCATTTTGGAATGGCTCTGGAAATACAGCCTCAGCATTTGCAGAATGGTTTTGGTTGCTTGCTCTAAGGCCAGGCTAAAGACGGGTTATGTGACATTGCAGTGCGTTTCCTGAAAATCCATGAGTGATCTCTGACGGGACGGCTTGATCTTTCCGATAGCATTTGGAAGCCCATTAAAATGTTCAAGCATGCTGGTTTATTTTACTGTTCAGATGAAGTGGCATTTATTTGAATATTACTTGGTAAATATTTAGAGACTTAGTTGTCTTTTGAAATTAGAATCGAGGTTTAAATTTCTAGGTACTTTAAATTGCTTTTACAACTGAATTTCCAAATGGCACAGGAAAGACAGAATAAAAACCTTAACAAGTGGCCAAAACTGAAAGCATCCTACAAACCCAAACATAGACGATGCTTTTTTTTAGATGAAGCCTTGCTCTGTCGCCAGGCCAGAGTGCAGTAGCGTGTTCTCAGCTCACTTCAACCTCTGCCTCCCGGTTTCAAGTGATTCCCCTGCTTCAGCCTCTGGAGTAGCTGGGACTACAGGTGTGCGCCACCACGCCCGGCTAATTTTTTGTATTTTAGTAGAGATGGGGTTTCGCTGTGTTAGCCAAGATGGTCTCGATCCCCTGATCTCATGATCCGCCTGCCTTGGCATCCCAAGGTGCTGGGATTATAGACATGAGCCACCGCGCCCGGCCAGAAGATTTTTTTTTTTTAACACGAAAACAGCATCATCAAAAATAAGGGCATATACATTTACCCCCTCTGCCCCACGTTTTGTGCAAGACTACTTGAAGTAATGGAATTTTACCAGAAATTTCTTGTTAATGTCTTCCCTTACAGTCTGCAAAATGTTCCCAAGAACCACTGAAATACTGTTAGGATTGTTGACTAGCTTTTTTCTTTGTAATCAATTTCTATTGAAGAAGAGTCATTGCATTAGTAGGGTAATTTACGATCACTCATTTTTGGCAGCTTTGAGTGTATATTTGCAGAACCACAAGATAATGGCAAAGACAGTTCTTGGACACAGACTCTGTGAGCATCAAAACTCTCCAATCGGACCCATGGGAGCTGCGGTGAGGATATGTGTCCTAAAGGGATATGGCACCAACCTTGTGAATTGTTTGCTTATGTTTTTCTAACATTTCTACTACTTAGTTTCAATTACATTTTTCCTAGCATGGAGTAATGAAAACATTTTTGTAATGGACAATTTCAAGCATGTTTTTGAAAATTAATTTCAAAAGTAGACAGTATAGTTTTATGAATTTCTAAGTCCCCACTAGCCAACTCCAACAATTATTCCCACACAGCCGGTCTTGTCTCATCTATAATCCCAGTCCGCTAAGGTATTTTGAAGCAAATCCAGACTTTATATTATTTTATCCATAAGTATCTTAGAAGATAAAAGAAAAGGACTTTTAAAGAACAATAACAATATAGAACAAAGGACATTTATTTTGGATCCTGGCTTGTGGACTGGAGCTAATTCCTGAATTATTTTGTCACTATTGACTTGCTACCTGGGCTGTGCTTGCCTCACTCAACAAAAGAGTGTACATTAGCTATTCTGTTTCCACGCTCTGGGCCTGTATTTTGAAAAGAGGGTTTATGTATTCAACAAATGTTTGCTAATTCCTACTACAAGCCAGGACTGTGCTATGCACTGGGGAGTCAGAGATAAAACACCCCAAACTGGGAGAGAATCAGAAAAATCGGCCTCCATACAAACGTAAATATAAATACAGCCTGATACACTTTATGACAGTGGTACGTACAGGTTGTTTTGTGTCTGAGAGGTATTTGTTTCTCTTGCTCACAATTTAAAAAGGTACCTTGATTGTGATTACATTTCAAGTATTGATTAGGAATCAATTTAGGCTATATAATATATAGCCCATTTTAGGTATCTAAGGTTTATCACAAATTAACTCATTAACTAAAGAAGATGCCTTTATCAGCGCCTGTAACTCCAGTGAAACAGGTAGAATTATTTCCCTTCAATTTCCTCCCCAACTCTGCACTCATTGCTCTGGTTTGGTAGCGAAAACACATCAAATGAGTTCTGTTCTTGCAAGTGAGGGAAGGACAAGAGAGGGGACACAAGATGAAAGGCAGGGAGGAGGAGACTCTCCAAATCTCCACCTCTGGAAGTTTCACACTTATCATCTGGGCTCCGGTTGGCCTGGGGCCTGTGGGTGGTGGCAGAGGCCTCCTTGGGGCAGGGGTTCCTCAATCTTTTCTGTCCCCTCCTTTTCCTCCATTTGTCTCCTTGGGTCCCTGGCACCTGCTGAGTGAGAAGCCCAGATCTGTGTTAGAAGCTACTGTTCTCTGGCCCAAGAAGGGCAGTGGTCTCTGGATTAGGGAATGGAGGGATGGCTGTTTCCAGGATTGCCCCTTTCCCTCTGCGTGTGTGCAGCCTCGTGTGCTCAACCCTCCACCCCAGGGGCCCTGAGACTACTATCATGAGGCCCAGGTCCTGAGCTGCAGAGCTGGTTAATTAGCCCTGGAGCCCAGGAAGCCCCATCTGTTCCCAGCACTTGTGTTGCTCTGATCTCTCCACTTCCCTGACTCCCAGGCCAGGGAGAGTTCTCGCCCTTACACCCTGCAATCCCTGGAGATGTGCTCCCCCCAGCCCCAGCCCAAAGCGCCTTTTCACGGGGCCATAAGGCAGCTGTCACGAGGTAAATCCCACTCTTTATCCCGCCAGCAGGACAGGTAGGGACAGGTGGGAGGGATATGGGAGGAGATGGCTCCCACTGGTGACTGCGGACCCTCCCCTCGCTGGCCGTAGAGAGAAGAGCCCCAGAGCTTCTGGAACATCTTCCCTCAAGGGTCACAGACCATTCAATGAGGCATTTTCCCCATGAAATCCCCTATCTTTGGGAATCTCTTCTCTTCCTTGTGTTCCCTATATGGGTGAATGAACAACCACTCTCCACGCGGTTACTCAATCCAGAAGGGTGGCTGTCTGTCCAAATGTGTTTCTTCCTTTCACTTCCTCTATCCAACCAGCTTCTTCTGCCCACCTCCCTTTCATGCTCCTCCCACATGCTCTTGGCTCACCGTTTTTCCTTTAATTTTTTAAAGACAGGGTCTCGTGCTATCACTCAGGCTAGAGTGTGGTGGCATGACCATGGCTCACTGCACCCTTGAACTCCTGGACTCAAGCTATTCCCCCATCTCAGCCTCCTGAGTAGCTGGGACCACAGGCACGCACCACCATGCCTGGCTAGTTTTTTACTTTTTGTAGAGACAGGGATCTGACTTTGTTGGCCAAGCCAGTTTTGAACTCTTGGTCTTGAGCAATCCTCCTGCCTCAGCCTCCCAAATCGCTGGGATTGCAGGTGTTTGCCACTGCGCCTGACCTGGCTCGCCTTTTTGCTCCTGAGTGTTGCTCTGACAACCGCAACAAAAAGCTGTCGCCTGATAGCTGCGGCAGTGGGTATCCGCTGTGGCAGGCTTTCTGTCCAAGCCTGCGGGGACTTGCTTAGCTCTTCTGACTTGTGTGTAAACTTGGAAGCTCAAGGGAGGTGGCTTTCCTTGGGGGCAAACTTTGACCAATAGGGGCAGGAGCTGATGGGCTTATCTTCCTTCCATCCGTGTCTTGGGTGGACAATTCTGAGGCATCTTTCACATGCTTCCTCAGAGGGTCTCCAGGCGATCCAGTCCCAGCAGCCCATGGAGGTAACCAGGCCAATAACACCACACTGGGGTGCCTCTTTCTCCTCCCTCTATTTTTTAAATTTTAAATTTTTAAATTTTTTTGTAGAGATAGGGTCTCCCTATGTTGCCCAGGCTGGTCTTGACCTCCTGGCCTCAAGCAATCCTCCTGCCTCAGCCTCTCAAAGTGCTGGGATTACAGGTGTGAGCCACCGCACCAAGCCCACCTCCGTCTTTCACTCCTCCCAGCCCCCATTGCTGTTCCTTGGCATCAATTCCTAAACAGCCTGCACAGCAGCCCTTGTCACAGGTCCTGCTTCTCGGGGGAGCTCAAGCTAGGACACCCCCGGAACACTCCCCAAGTCTCTTCCTTCCTGTCCAACACCCAACACCACTTCCCTAAGTCACAGCTGCACCGCCTCTCATCTGGACTGCTCACAGCAGTTACCTAGCTGATTTGCCTCTAATCTTGTTCTGTTGTAATCCATTGACACATTTTAGCCAGGATGGTCTATTAGCCATTTAGTCTATTAAATGAAAATCTGTCTATGCCACTTTTCTGCTTTAAGTCCTTGAGAAGCATCTCATTGCCTACAGAATAAATTCCAAACTCTGTAGCATGGAACACGAGGCCGAGTTAGGCAGAGCACTTGAACCCAGGAGATTGAGACCAGTCTGGCCAACATGGTGAAAACCTGCCTCTACAAAAATACAAAAATTAGCTGGGGCATGGTGGCGTGCACCTGTGTTCCCAGCTACTCAGGAGGCTGAGGTGGGAGGATTGCCTGAGCCCAGTAGGTGAAGGTTGTAGAACATGCCACTGCACTCCAGCCTGGGCAACAGTGCCAGATCCTGTCTGAAAAAGAAAAGTAGTAATAGAATAAATAAAAATAAAACAGCTCCGTGGTGTGGTCATGCACTATCAGACCCTGGGCACTGTGAACAAGGTGGTTTTGGGGGATACAAAAAAGGAGGCCAGGTCCTTACCTTCAGCAAGCTTAAATCCTTTTATCATCATTTTATTATCTCTCACAGGTGGAGTCAGATCAAAATATCCAAATAATATACAGGAAACGAGTATGTGTTGATAACTGGAGGAGCTCAGAATCAGAACTTGAGCAAGACTGGGCTACTTTGATTTTTTGAAGCTCCCAAAATATTAGGGGCTAAAAAGGAAAAAATAAAAAGAAGGAATACCAAAACGAAGTTGCATAAAGTATGATATATATTACATGCTTGCAGTGAAAAAGTAAACAGTTTGACACGTCAAAGACACAATGTCAGAGCATTTAGCCTTGGTTGGCGATAACCTGAAAAGCAAAGCCTTCTGGGAATGTGAGGTCCAGTTCTGGGATGAACCCTGAAAGGACAGAGTGAGTCACACATGGTGGCCAGACCAGGGGTAAGGGGTGAGCACTGCTGGGCTCCATCCTGCTGGAAGCATCGACAATCTCCCACTGCACAATAACTGGTGTAGGGGGGCCGGACGGTGTGGGGGTCAGGAAGGGGAGAGTCCACCCTAAGTAGGTTAATGGAGCAGTTGGTGACCCCATTTCCCCAGCTTTCAGCCAGAGATATCCCAGATGTCATGGGAGAGCCATTGGATGCTCTCAGCTCTGAATTTTCATGCCTCTGCCACGCTTAGCGTCAGAGCAGTGAGTTCCATCTTACAAAGCAAAAACCTTTTCATGGGGGACCAAAAGCTTGTGGCTTCAGAATGAATCCAGAAAAATAAAAATCCCTGTTGTGAGGGTGAAAGGAGCTGCCAGCCTCAACACGGCTCGTTGGAGAAGATGTTTGAGAGTTAGATTCCAGGCAAAGTGGCATTTCACATTCTGTGTTCTGACCTTCTTGGAATAAATGTCTCCACCTGTGGGCAGAACTACCTGGCTGTCCTCCACACCGGCTATATCAGAATCTGGGTAGAGTTAGGGAGGGGTAGAGGTATCCTAGGTACTTTTTTATAGGCAGTAAGGCTGAGGTCCATCGTTCTAAGCTTTGGGGTGGAGGTAGATGGGGAAGATGATAGTAAGCTGCCATTTCATGGGTGCTGATTCTTGAGGGCAGGGGAGTCCATTTAAGTGACTGGGAAGGAGAAGGCTCACAGGCTGGCTTGTGTGGAGGGTGTGCCATTTTGCTAACTCTGAAGAATAGAGGGAAGAAGCTTCTGGTGGTTGGTTGAGAAGACTGAGCCAGGCAGCATCCCTGGAGCCTCAAACTAGTAACCATTTCTGGCCTTGTATCAACCTGTGGGCTTGCCATTTATTCCAGTTACATTTGTTGTGCAACAAACCACCCCAGAATGTAGTGGCTTAAACAACAATCATTTTATTATCTCTCGCACTTACTGTGGGTCATGAATTCAGGAAAGGTTCAGCTGAGCAGTTCTGTCTTGGGGTCCGTCATGCAGCTGTAGTCAGAAGGTAATTAGAGCTAGAAATCAGAGGTCCAGAGCAGCCAGGGGCTGGCTGTACATCTCTCCCTCTCTCTTTGTGTATTCTCACAAGCTTCTCCAGGAGGGCTTTGTGTGTCGGATTGTTTAAGCTTCCTCACAGCATGGCCGCATCATGGGCCCGTTTATGGCATGGTGTCTCAGGGCCCTGCCCACGTTTTCCAATGAACAGGGTGGAAGCCACATCACCTTTAAGGATTCAGTGTTAAAGGTCATGCAGCGTCACTTCCATCACTGACTACTGGCTGCAAACAAGTTATAAGGAGGCCTGGATTCAAGGGGAGTGGGCGTAGACCTCTCCACTCAGTAGAAGGAACATCAAAGTTCCATTATAGAAGATCAGGTGAGATGGGAGATACTCTTGCCACCATTTCTGGAATGTTCACACACACACACACACACACACACACACACATATAAAAGTTGGATATTTTATATATATGTATATCACACATATATATTACATGTGTGTTATGTATTACATATAATATATAACATGTATTACACATATGTACATTATATCCAAATAATATATAAATATGGTATTTGGATATTACATATATAATATGCTGCACCTTACATCAAAACATTTTAAAAACAGAAAGTTTCTCTGCTGGTCAATCAGTTCATCAGTGATGGGGGAAGCTGCCCTTCTTCGGACAGTTCTCAAAGAGTTGGAGGTTTTCCTTTTGAAACTGAGGAGCTGGCAAGTTTCTCTTTTCTGAAGACATGTCAAGTGATTTTTGACGCCTAAGCCATAAATAGCATTCCTTCAGACATCACTTTAAAATGTTTTGTAGCTTGCTTATGTGTGTCGTTGGGTACATGACAAACACTTCTTCCCATTTCATTGATGAGGAAACTGAGGTTCGGAGAAGAGGCCCACGGCCCAGGATAATAATGGAATGAGGACTAACTAGGAGCATTTCTGGTTTCCATATTAAAGCCTCCACCAGGTGATCCTCAGGGGTGCGGGGAGACCATTCATGGCTTTTGGGAGCTGTTCTGCAACGTCTGGGAGCTAATGATGCTTCAGAACTCATGTAAAACTGAGAGCAGTGTGCTCCCTTGCTCAGAGACCACCGGTGGCTCCTCAGCACCATCAGGATCGGGTCTGAATCTCTCTGCGGGATGTTCTGGGCCCTCCATGGTAGGACGTGCATGTATATCTTTATACAAACACATATATCATTCCTCAAAGTTAATTCATACCTGTTGGAGGCCGATAGGCATTTGATAAAGATCACAGTTTCTGGAAAGATCACTGCCTCTCTGCTTTCCACACCCCCAACACCCACCCTCTCTTTCTTGAAGAGCTCTTGCTGGTTTTAACAAAGGAGGGAGACCCACTGTGAAATTTCCTTTGTTCCATAGGAGGCCTGAAGCTGAAAGAGTAGGCTCCGCTGTCTGGGCTGACAAGAGGAGGGCTGGGAGTGAGGGCAGCAGGCGGCTGAGGAGGCCGGAGGAATCTTGGGGAAGTTTCCATATGCTGGGGAGTTTCCAAAAGAACTTGAAGCCAACTGTGCTCTTTTGGATGGGGCTTGTTCCGTGCCGATCCAATATGTCTCACGTGGCCCATAAAATTTTTACTACATTTTGTCCACCCGTGGATATTGTGACCTAACGTGACCCAGTCAGAAATCTGTTTTGGCAATGTTTTCAGAGGGGATTGGAATGGCCCGGGCCGCGGCTGAATTGACAGTGTTTGCTTTAATCAGGAATGATGGCTTCTGGTGGGATTCGGAGGCAGGTGGTGCAGGGAGCCGTGAACTTTGTCACAGAGCAATGACTTCTGTAAAATTCACAGCAGTTCCTTCCAATTCTGTCTGAATGAGTTGGAGTTACTACAAATGTGTCCTATGGGCTGCAAGTAATAATGGGAATGGAGTCTTATTTCAATTCTGAACTCACAGAGGAAAAGCTAACTGGGTGAGATCATTTTAATTCTTTCAAAGTATTTTATCCTATCCTTTTAATAATTCAGATTTTAAATGAATGGAAAAATGCAAAATATGGACTCTATTTTTGAGTGTCTTGCAGTTAATCTGTTTGGGGGATGTGTCTTCTCAATTGTCATTGAACCTCCCCTGGTTGGTGTATTAGGCTTTTCTTGCATTGCTATAAAGAAATATCTGAGACTGGATAATTTATAAAGATAAGAGGCTTAATTGGTTCACAGTGCTATGGACTGTACAGGAAGTGTAAGGCCAGCATCTGCTTCTGGGAAGTCCTCAGGGAGCTTTTACTTAATGGTGGAAGGCAAAGGGGGAGCAGGCATCTCACATGGTGGGAGCAGGAGCGAGAGAGAGAGAGAAAGAGAGAGAGAGAGAGAGAGAAAGAGAGAGAGAGAGAGAAGGGTCAGCGGGGAGTGGTAGCACTCGCCTGTAATCCCAGGCCAAAGAGGGCAGATCGCTTGAGGCCAGAAGTTCAAGACCAGCCTGGCCAGCATGACAAAAACCCCATCTCTACTAAAATTACACAAATTAGCCAGGCATGTAACCCCAGCTACTTGAGAGGCTGAGGGATGAGAATCGCTCCTTGAACCCGGGAGGCGGAGATTGCAGTGAGCCGAGATTGCACCATCGCACTCCAGCCTGGGTGACAGAGTGAGACTCTGTTTCAGAAAAAAAAAAAAAAAAAAAAAAGAGGAGGGGGACATGGGGGAAGGTTCTACAGACTTTTAAACAACTGGATCTCCTGTGAACTTGGAGAGAGAGCTCACTTTTTACCAAGGGTATGGCCCAAGCCATTCATGAAGGATCCACTCCCATGACCCAGATACCACCCACCAGGCCCCACCTCCAACACTGGAGATTAGATTTCAACATGAGATTTGGGCAGGGACACAGATTCAAACTATATTAATTGGTTAAGTTGCCTTCAAGGAACACAGCGTACATGCAAAAATGCCTAGTTTCCAAAATGATTAACTCTGAAGCCCCCCAAAACTTTGATATTTTTCTCAGGGTTTCTAAGTGTGGGATAGTATCAACAAGTTCATCTGCATTTTTATTCATCTCATTCAACTCTGGGATGCCTTTGAGTCAGCATCTGATGATCTGTTTTTATGACGGTTCTGATATTGTGTAGTTAATCTCTTTAAAGTCCAGGCTTCTTATATTTTGTCAATTTCTTGTTAACCTTTCCAGGGGTGGGGGCCAGGAGCTGTAGACACATTGTGAAGACCATGTCTGGCAACAGTAACGCCATCTTGATGAGTTCCACCTAATGTTAGGTGGATCTATGTGACCTTCATAGAAATGGAAGTAAATCAAAAATTTCGTGATTTTGATAGAACTATATTAGATTTAAAAAATAAATAAAACCTCAAAGTGGCAAAAGCATTTTGCAGACATCAGGGTATTTGAAGCAATGAGAGAGTCACCTCCATGGCCACCACCACCATCATGGGAACCCTGTGGGTCACAGTCACGTGGAAATACTGATCTTACGATATGGGCAAGGTCACTAAAGCAACCCTGGCCACTGAGTGGTGCCTTTTGGTTACTCCTGGTTCTGCCACTTTTTCACACACATGGCTTTAGCAACTGTGGCTCTTCAAAGGCCTTCTTCTTGCTTTATTATGTTTTTCTTCTATGCTACAGGCAAAATAGGGGACTGGTGAGTGAATCAAAATTTACAAAAATCTAAGGCAAATGGCCACCAGAAATTTCAAATGTGGTTCGATTTGGTCAGACTTGTGGTATTTAAGTGAGTAACCAAAACAGATTTTGTTTTCTCCTGAAGCAGTGGTTCCTGTCATTGTGCAGTTGTGACCCTCACTTCTTGATGTTTTGTTTCGTGACATTTCCCCCGTTTCTAAAAGTGCTATAAAATATTTATTTATAAAAGGTGTGAGTATATATGTGCATGTGTGTTTCAATGTAAGAGACATTGATTAAATTGTCTTTTGAAAATATTTTCTTGATTTTGCTATGCTGTTTTAGGAATTTGGAGGTGCTTTGGGTTTTAGAAAGCTGAGTTTTAAGAACAGCCATTCCAGATGGATCAGCTGCTCTACTTAGGCATTTCTCCAATAACTTTCCTCCAATTTTAGAATGTGGGGAACAGCAGGAGACACTCGATGACTTTTGCTTGGCTGTGGTGGGTGAGAAACTATGCTTTGGAGGATAAGGGCTGAGCTGTATATAACACCACCTGGACATTTAATCTTCCTGGCCACCTGGACAGAGGTGGTTAGTTGCCTCACTTGAAAAGTCTTTCTTCTCCCCTTAGAACTCCTGACTCTTGTCAGGTGTGTGACTTCCTGGAAGTAAGATGACATTTTCCAGACTTTTTTGCGGATAGGTGTGGTCATGTGACTAATTTTTGGCCCATTGGTCAGGTCCAACTCTTGTAAACAAGAATTATAGCTCCTGAGGACCTTCTCTAGGAAGTTACTGGCTGAGGTCCCTCATGCATCTTCCCCCTTCCTCCCACCTGCTGCTTGGAATGTGGACACATGATTGGAGTTCCATTTTGGACCATGAGGATGAAGGCTTTACTCCAGAAATGGCATAATTGAAAACTGGAAACAGCATAGATCCTAGGGGACGATAGAGAAGCCATCCCCCTACTGAAATGTCTGAATTCAGAGTCCCACACGATGGAAATAAACATATCTTTTGCAAGTGATTTATTTTGGGTTTCTTACTGGGAACCAAATCTGATTTTAATTTGTAAATTCCCCTTTTTTTCCTTAAAAATTTACCTGCTTGTAGTAACTCCTCCATACCAGAGCCATTCTTCTGACCAGGTGGTGGTTTTCTACATTCACTTAATCCGGTGTATTCAGTGGTTATTTTGTGCTCCTGTTCTCAAGTAATATGGCTATCTTTTAGCAGAAGCCTTTGCAGTATTGCATCCCAAGCCAGTAGTTTAAAAACTTGTTTTCAAAAGAAATTCGGTCTCCTTCTCATTGCTTGTGAAGATTTCTGGTGTGAATGTGTGGGAGTGGGGTGAACTTGCATTCCACTAGTTAATGCCTGTCACCTCTTTCCCCACCCTAGCCCCTGACTTTTCCCTCCATCACATCTGCATATCTGAGAGTTTCTTCATTGCTACACTGCCTTCCCCCCTCTTTCTACTGCTCTGCTCCAGCATGGACACAGTCTCTTTCCCTCATTTCTTAACCATTTCTAACATAAGGCTAATGAAGTTTTACTGTACAATGGGTTTTTATTGAAGATTTGGGAATATCAGAGTGTAATTACAGCACAAATTAGAAACTTATGACAAGGTTTCTATTATCACCGTCGTAAATGTTCTTCACCTATGCTCACTCAGTGTCAGCTACGGTGTCTTGAATGCTGACATCCTAGGTGGGATCACATCCTCTGCAAGCTCACTCACTCACTTGTTTGCACTCACAGTGTTGTGCTGATTCTTGGCTGAGCTCTCACCTGGGGTTGTCAGCAGCACACCTCCCCAGGAACTCCCCAAGTCACTTGGGCTTCCTCACAACATGGCCACCAAGTTTGAAAGGTAAACAACCTGAGAGAGAGTGAGTCAGGCAGAAACTGAATTGCCTTTGGTTACCTAGCCTCAGAAATCATGTAGCATCACTTCCACTGTGCATTCTGCTTGTTGAGGCAGTAAAAAGTCCTGCCCAACTTCAAAGGGTCGATCCCTCCTCTCCACCTATTGATGGAAAGTGACACCTTTTGGGAAGAGCTTGTAGGCGTGGAGATATTGCTGTGGCTACTTTGAGAAAATAATCTGCTATGCTCACCATTGGGCATCCTTTACTGGCCATCACTGCCCTTGGCCACAGCCTGCTCCTGGGTTCCTGGGATTTTACTCTTCCTATGAAGTTCCTGTCCATCTCCAAAATTCTCAGGTTATTACTCTCGATGAAACCCTCATCTTTCTTGCCAACCCAAAGAAAACTGAAAGCACCTACTTTTTAATTATTATTATGCAGAGCCATTTGTTTCTCTTGGTCTCACTTTTTCCATTCCCAGCTCTGCCCTTGACCTTACCTTTTCTAACTTACCTTACCTTTTTTAACAAGAGGCTCGTTAGCTAAAAGACCTATTCTCTTCTAAAGTAAAATGGGCATAAACAACAAGTGGGGGCTGGGGGAAGGGGATACAAAAGTTTTATAAGTTGCTAACTTATAATAAATCACTAAGGAGATGTTCTTTCAAAAACCTGCTTTTGAAAAAAATTATCAACAGGGGAAAACTTTTCAGGAGGGAAATAGAAACACTTGTAGCATAAGTCTGATTTCCGAATATTAGTGAAAGACATAGTGGAAGGAGTGGTCAGTAGAAAATAGTCCCCAATCGCTGGAATCCAGGCAGGTCCCATAGTCTCAGTGGAGCTTGGCCCCATCATCTGTGAAATGAAGAGCATGTGGTCTCAGCCACTCCCTGAGATCCCAAACACCTGGACATTTGAGCCTTTTATTTTATACTATAAATACAAACATTCAGCAGACATTTGCCTAGTATGGTTTATATTTAAGATATATGAATTAATTAAAATAAATAAAAATATTAATACCATTACAAGAAATATAGATAATTAAATATATATATATTTTTTTGTCTGAAAGTCATCATTGCAATTATGCTTGAGGCAGGGAATACTTTTCTTGGTGGGCTGGTTTTCATGGTGATCTTTAAACCAAAGCTTGAATTTATAACAGGGTAGACTGTCTAGCAGTTTCCAAAAGTGTGGGAGGTGTCCTTGGTGCTGAATTACAAGCACAGGGTCTGATAGTCAACACCAAGGATAAACATCTCTGCTTTTGATGGGGTGAGGTAGAGGAGAGAGAGAGAGGGAGAGGGAGAGAGGGGAAAAGAGAGAGAGAGAGAGAGAAAGAGAAAGGAAGGAGGGGGGGAAAGAGGGAAGGGAAAGAGGGAGGAGGAGGAGAAGGAGGAGGGGTAGGAGGAGGGGGAAGAAGAGGAGGAGGAGGAGGGAGGAGAAGCAGCAGCAGCAGTCACCACTGCCACATTCTTGAGTTGTTGTTTGTTTTGTCTTGTTTTTTGAAGGCAATAGGGGATGTCCTGATCAGAGAAAGCCTAGAAAGAACAAGATTCTTAAAAATCAAGCTGTGGTGCTGCCCAGGTCATGGGTGCTCCCCAGAGCTTTTCAGGGCTTCCCTGTGTTGTCATGGGGGTTAATTAGTCAATGTTTGTGGCATATTTTGGCGTCACTTTAAGTTAAGCATGTGCAGGGAGCTGTGACTCAGATACAAAATTATTTTCAAAAGGGAAAGTGTGTGTTAGGGTTTCTGAGTGGTGGGGCTCTCATACATGTAATTTCATACGTACAAAGCATTATTTTGAACTATATGAATGACATCTTGCCAAAATATGTTCACCACTTTTTGCTAAAACATTTTAGGTTAAAACTAAATTTGCAAAGTGACATCTCAGAGGAAGAATATACTGGAAATCTAGGAAGAATGGATTTAATAGGGTATTTAACAGGCTTCCTTTCCTTCTTTTGTTTATTCCTTCATCCCCACCATCTCTTTTCCTTTCTTACACTGTGTCTGCAGAAGAAAAACAGGCCTTGCCATGATCTAAAGCCTGTATTGGGTGAGGAAATACCTCAAGTTTCTTCAACTATTATTTATTCCATATCTTTTCCACCCAAGGCATTACATTTCAAGAAGCATGTCTTAATTACATTTGGAGTCATCAGAGCAGTTGGAGCTTCATTCATTCATTTATTCATTCAACAAACATTCAACGAGTATATATGCTGTGCCAGTCTCTAGGCATGAAATAGTGTGTGGTAGAGCTTTAATGCTTTCCATGTAATAGGGAACTCTCGCCTAATACCAACGCGTCTGTTTTCTTACATAATTACCTATCAGGAATTGTAACATCCTTAGACTCTTAGATTTACACTAGATGCATGCATATGTTTTATTAGCTCAAAGTAAAACTTTGTGGTCACCAGTGGTTTCTGGTCATTTATATGTAATATAAATTATGTCATCCTTGCCTTTAGTTCAGTTTTGCTTTTTACTTGATTCCTTCTCAGGTGAAAAGATGATTCCTAGTTCTTGTCTTGCTCTGAAGAAGTAGGTTGGGTTGCTGGTCCAGGCTGGGCTGCCTCTCAGGTAACCACTAGTGTATCTTCCAGTTGCCCACTGAAGATGCTGGTGGTCTTCAAGAAACTTCTCAGATCTGAAGGAAGATGCAGGGGTTAAAAATAATACTTATGCTGAGTATTTAAAATTACTATTATCGGCCAGACATGGTGGCTCACACCTGTAATCCAAGCACTTTAGGAGGCCAAGGCAGGTGGATCACCTGACATCAGGAGTTCAAGACCAGCCTGGCCAACATGGCAAGATCCTGTCTCTACTAAAAATACAAAAATTAGCTGGGTGTGGTGGTGAGCACCTATAAACCCAGCTCCTTGGGAGGCTGAGGCAGAAGAATTGCTTGAACCCGGGAGGCAGAGGTTGTGAGTCGAGATCATGCCACTGTACTCCAGCCTGGGTGACAGAGCAAGACTCTGTCAAATAAATAAATAAATAAATAAATAAATAAATAAATAAATAAATAAAAAAAATTACTATTACCAATTAGCTGGATGTGGTGGTGCATGTCTGTAATCCCAGTTACTCAGGAGGCTGAGGCTGGAGGGTCGCTTGAACCTGGGAGGTGGAGGTTGCAGTGAGCTGAGATGGCGCCACTATACTCCAGCCTGGGTGACGGAGTAAGACTCTGTCTCAAAAATAAATAAATAAATAAAATAAAATTACTATTGTTATGGATAGGACCTTGTTTGCAAAACTACATGACATAAAGTTAATATAATTCTATAAATGCAATAGATATACTGATATCATGTTGTAATATTATACTGGTTTGCATAAACTCAAATCTGCCAACCTCTTTAATTCACAAAGAGCATTCAGTAGGTGCTTTGCATATACTCCACGCACGATAAATATTATTTGAATACTTGGATTAGCAACACATTTTCCCACTGGACCTCTTTTTTGTTTCCTGTGGAATGCATGCTGGTCCCAGCGAACCCTGAAGGACTAAATACGGCAAAGTGCATGTCTGTACTTGACATTCACATGTAGGTAACTGCCAAGTTATAAATGAGGTGCTTTTCAGAGCCTCATTTGCTAAATTACCACATGGCATTCACAGCACATTCCTCAATAAAATACCATCACATCCATCATTTCCTGCGTATGTCAGAGTCCCCAACACCTACTACCACGTCTGGCTTGTGCTATGTGCTCAGTAGTGGAAAGAATGATGGGTTTTCCTTCTTTCTGAATGTTTTCTTTCATGCCTTCACCTCATTTTGTTTTGTTTTGTTTTGTTTTTAACTCTTCAAGATTCAGCTCAAATGTCACCCTTCCATGAAACTTTCCCGCACTGAGCCCAGGCAGAATTCATTTGCCCTTTTCTCAGCGTCTTTTCTTTTTCTTTCCTTCCTTCCTTCCTTCCTTCCTTCCTTCCTTCCTTCCTTCCTTC
>NC_045452.1:45934107-45936129 GCF_002776525.5 Piliocolobus tephrosceles
CCTTCCTTCCTTCCTTCCTTCCTTCCTTCCTTCCTTCCTTCCTTCCTGATGTCAGGTGATCCACCTGCCTTGGCCTCCTAAAGTGCTTGGATTACAGGTGTGAGCCACCATGTCTGGCCGATAATAGTAATAGTATCCTCCCAGCCTCCAACTTCCAGCAAAATGGGTCAATTTTTTTTTTTTTTTTTTTTGAGGCAGAGTCTCGCTCTGTCGCCCGGGCTGGAGCGCAGTGGCCAGATCTCAGCTCACTGCAAGCTCCGCCTCCCGGATTTACACCATTCTCCTGCCTCAGCCTCCCAAGTAGCTGGGACCAAAGGCGCCCGCCACCTCGCCAGGCTAGTTTTTGTATTTTTAGTAGAGACGGGGTTTCACCGTGTTAGCCAGGATGGCCTCAATCTGGCTCAATCTGGACCTCGTGATCTGCCCGTCTCGGAAAATGGGTCAATTTTATAAAACTAAAAAGGTCAAATGCTGGCATTTCAACTTGGTTTTCCAACGTCCATATTCCCAACAATCACAGACACATGTAAAGCAGGAAGTTGGTGGAGAAACAGAATGGGGTGACAGCGATGTGCTGGCCTGATTTTTTTTTTTTTTTTTTGAGGTTGAATCTCGCTCTTTCACCCAGGCTGGAGTGCAGTGGCGTGATCTTGGCTCACTGCAACCTCTGTCTCCTGGGCTTAAGTGATTCTCCTGCCTCAGCCTCCCTAGTAGGTGAGATTACAGGAGTGCGCCACCACACCTGGCTACTTTTTGTACTTTAGTAGAGACGGGGTTTCATCATGTTGGCCAGGCTAGTCTGGAACTCCGGACCTCAAGTGATCCACCCACCTTGGCCTCCCGAAATGCTGGGATTACAGGCTTGAGCCACCCCATCGGGCCCGGCCTGATCTTTAAACATTATGTTGTCTCGAGGATGGGAGGAATCAAAGTCACCCTGGTTAGCCTTTCTTCTGCTTTGTTCTATTGGGTCAAACTTGAAAAAGAGAGATACCCCTTCTGGCCATTTGGGGCAGTGGGTGTGGAGACAAAAAGGGGTGGAGGAGAGAGTATATTGAAAGACAAGACCAGGGAGACAGCTGAAGCCCAGTGATGGGCTACCGGGCTCTGTCTTGCTGCCGACCGGCCGGCAGAAGGCCAGGAGGAGAGCGGCGTAAACAGAGGCATCTGGTCCCCCAGCATGGAGCGGCGGGTCCGTGAACCGTGGCAGATGCAGCCTCAGCTGTGATTGGGCACGAGGCCTCGGTGTCCAAGCCTGGGTCATGCGCAGGGCCCATTTTAACTGTGACAGTGCAGTGTCAAACTGCCATTCTTTCTTTCTGGTGTGTTTTTTTTTCCTCTGAAATCTGCCAGCTCTCGGAAGCAGCCTACACTTAGGCCCCTCGGGTTCCCAGGCTGGAGGAGGCAAGCGGGGGGAAAGGCAGTGAGTGACGTCCAGGGAGGGACGCTGAGGAGGGGGAGCTCGAAAGCCAGTAGCAGGCAGGCAAGATGTGAAAAGAAGGGCTCTCTGGGTTTTGCATCGTGGGCAGAATTAAGTTGAGATGAGGCACAGGTGCCGGGGTTAGCAAATTATGCAGAAGGACATTTTAAGGCTTTGCGGGTGAGGCAGAAGCCTGAGCTCTGGGAAGACATAAAGTGTTCTTCGTCAAAACTTAGGAAGAAAGCCAGTGGCAGCTAGTTCCTCAAAAATCACTTGATATATTTGTGGAGGAAACCAAAAGAATGGAGGTGTCTTTGTAAGAGGCGCTGTGTTCCGGCAAAATGTGGCTTTGCTCTCTTGGCTCTCTGGGGTTTAATCAACACGACTGCCCTCTCTCCCGTGGTTATCTGTGGGGAAGTCTGGAGGAATGGGCCCTTTTCTGAAGCTGGTGACTCGGGCGGATAACAGTTCTGAAACCTCTTCTGGAAGCAATTCACAACACCCTGCCTTTTCCATTTCAGGGTATCACCCTCCCTCCTTTCCCCCCCTCCCTCCCTCCCTCCCTCCCTCCCTCCCTTCCTTCCTTCCTTCCTTCCTTCCTT
>NC_045452.1:45936229-45948036 GCF_002776525.5 Piliocolobus tephrosceles
GAGGCAGAGGCGGGCAGATCTCTTGAGGTCAGGAGTTCAAAACCAGCCTGACCAACATGGTTAAACCCCATCTCTACTAAAAATACAAAATTAGCCAGGTGTGGTGGCGCATGCCTGTAATCCTAGCTACTCGGGAGGTTGAGGCAGGAGAATCACTTGAACCTGGGAAGTGGAGGTTGCAGTGAGCCAAGATGGTGCCATTGCACTCCAGCCTGGGGAACAAGAGTGAAACTCTATCTCAAAAAACAAAAACCAAAACCCCACAAAACAACAACAAAACACCCACACATGGCTGGGCACTGTGGCGTAGGCCGGGTATCATGGCTCACACATGTAATCCCAGCACTTTGGGAAGCCAAGGCAAGAGGATTCCTTGAGGCCAGGGGTTCAAGACCAGCCTGGGCAACATAATGAGACCTTGTTTCTACAAAAAAATTAAAAGATTAGCCAGGCATGGTGGTGTTCCTGTGGTCTCAACTACTCAGGAGGTTGAGGCAAGAGGATCACTTGAGCCCAGGGGGTTGAGACTGCAGTGATCTATGATTGCATCATTGCACTCCAGCCTGGGCAACAAGCGAGATCCTATCTCTAAAAATCAAACAGACAAATGAAGCTTCCAGGGCAGGCTTTGACTTTCTGTTTCTTTTGGTTTCTTCCTGGAATCTTAGAGATGAGGGAGTGAGGAGACATTGCTGCAACCTGTCCCAGGGGGATATTTTTATCCATTGGCTAAAAAGATGTTTTTATCCATCTGTGGCAACAAAGCCATGGGTCTCACTGTTAATTCCACACTTGAGCCTTTTATGTGTTGCGTTTCTCATTCTTGTTTCTTTTTCTCTGGTGCCACGTCCCTCCTAGGGTTCATTCCAGGTTTTCCTTATTTATTTCCATTCCTTCATCCAGCAGGAAAGGACTCATAAGCAGACGTGACTTAGAAATCTCTACTTCCCAGTTCTGGGGGAAGAAGACTGAGAAATATCCCGGTGATGGGGCTTTCCAAGAGCCTGGGGCTTCGCCTCCCAGGGAGGCGTGCTGGGGTTATGCTTGTAGTTTAAAACCCAAAACCAGGCCAGGTGCAGTGGCTCATGCCTGTAATCCCAGCACTTTGGGAGGCCGAGGCAGGCGGATCACGAGGTCAGGAGATAGAGACCGTCCTGGCTAACACGGTGAAACCCCATCTCTTCTAAAAATACAAAAAATTAGCCGGGCGTGGTGGCAGCGCCTGTAGTCCCCCAGCTACTCAGGAGGCTGAGGCTGGAGAATTGCTTGAACCTGGGAGGCAGAGCTTGCAGTGAGCTGAGATCATGCCACTGCACTCCAGCCTGGGCGACAGAGTGAGACTCCATCTCAAAAACCAAAAACAAACAAACAAAACAAAACTAAACTAATTGTATTACTTGCTGTAGCCTAATTTCTATTAAGTCCAGATTGATTCCCTCCAGATGTGGTTCCTGAGACCCTAAATCCTGTGACTTCCTAAAATGATAGACTCTCCTTTCCCCCTTTCTCATTCTCTCTCTCCTTAGTCCTCACAGCTTGCGTCTTGAATGTATTTCCCTTTCCCCCAGATATGTATTCTGTACCTACACCAAAGCCCCTTCCGACTCTTCCACTGGATGGTACCTTTTCCCTCCATCTCTTTTCGCTTCATGTCTCTGAGTGTGTTTGACTTTCTCCTTCCGTGTCATCCTGTGTCTCCTCCCCCACTTCCCTCTCCAACCTCACGGGGCTGGTCAGCTTTTGGCACTCACCTCTGCACCCTTTTCTACTCAAACTCTTTCAAACCAGGGTGTGGGGGCACGCTCTGATATTCTAAACACATTCCCATTTCTCAAGAGGAGAAGTTAAGCCAGTGCGCCGGCTCCAGTTGTGCGTGGATAAGCAGCACCATTTCTGCGTGATGTGCAGTCCGTGACGCTGAGCCATTTGTTCTCCATTGAGTTGGTCTCTGTACAGAGGAAGCCTTTTATTCATCCTAGCTATAAAGTGGCACTGGAGAGTATAATAAATGAGAAACTTTCACACTGATGTTGATGCAAAGTGCCTCTCTTCTCCAAACATCTGGCCCCTTGCTAAATCGTCCCAGCGCCTGAGCCTCAGCTCCCTGGACCCTGGTGGAGCCTGCACGGGCTGCTTGGGGTCTGTTCTCAAGTTGTTGCGGGGATCCTGCCGTATGATGACAATTAGGAGCAGTTAGTGTGCAGATGAGGCCTGCGAGTGGCAGGTGGCAGGAACGGGCCTCAATTAACTAACAGGCACCAAATCCCTTCCTAATGAGGCTGGGCCACCCAGATGAGCCAGGAAGCATGTGTCACTGACAGCAGCAGAGGATTTGAACTGGAGAGGGGGAGAGGGTGGTCAACAGGTACCTGGCTGAGCCACAGAGATAACCCTTTCGGTTTCATGGCTCGGAAAGGCAAATGGGTGTGGCCAGCAAAGGATGGTGTGAGGCAGAGAGCAGGGGCTTTGTCAGACTCAGTTTTGCACAGCACTTCATCTCTTTGGGTGGTTCCCTTTGGTCAGTTCACCTTCTTAAGTGTGTTTAGGTGAAGAGTTAGAATGCCTCCCAGGAGAGGTGGTCAGTGAGATATGGCCCAGCCGGCAGGCAAGGTAATGAATGTCAGAAACTTAATAAAGGACCATTGTCTTGAGTGGAATTTGAATTCCAAATCAGACACACTGCAAGTGTCGCATCGGGCTCTGTAGTTAAGGGCCGGTGGCCATTTCCATTGCAAATCTTCCAGAGCTTTGTGTGGATTCATCATCTGAATTTATATGGGATTGAAACTTGTCTGGCTCAGTGTGAGCTTTTAAGAATTAGAAAAGAAAATAACTTTAAAAAATGCATAAAGTGTCAGCAGGGTGGTGTTGACGGGCGCGTTCCCTGCTTCTTGTTTCCTCTAATCCTTCCATCTTAAACAACTCGCAGGAAAAGTTGCAGACTTACAGAAGCAAGATCCATTGCCCTGGAGTGTGACTCTCTCCAGTTTTTCTTTTTCCCTTTTTCTTTTTAAGACGGAGTCTCACTCCCTCGCCCAGGCTGGAGTGCAGTGGCACGATCTTGGTTCAATGCACCCTCCGCCTCCTGGGTTCAAGTGATTCTACTGCCTCGGCCTCCTGAATAGCTGGGACTACAGGTGCACACTACCATGCCCGGCTAATCTGTGTAATTTTTTTTTTTTTTTTTAGTAGGGACGGGGTTTTGCCATGTTGGTCAGCCTGGTCTCGAACTCCTGACGTCAGGTGATCCGCCCACCTGGGCCTCCCAAAGTGCTGGGATTATAGGCATGAGCCACAGCACCCAGCCTGAATCTCTCCAGTTTTTCTAGAAGTTGAGGCAAGTGGGATCTCTCACCAGCTGTGCACTCTTTGTTCTGCTGTGGTACGAAGCGGAGTACCCATAACGTCTGCACTTCCCTGGGGCCACAGCTTTGTGCTGTTCAGTCCTCTCATTAGAAAGCCATATTTTGGCATGTGGGTTAGGGGCATGTTTGAAACTGGTTGTTTTCAATTCTTTTCCCTTCTCCCTGCCCCTTCATTCTTCTCTTACAGCACAAAAATAATGTCGAAAAAGCCCCAAAGCTTTAAAAATAAGGTGCAGAGCTGGGACTGGGGATGTGACTGTCCCTTTGGGCACACGTGTGTGACAGTGTTTGGATAATATTACACACCGTATGTGTCAGGCTGCAGAGCTCAGAAACAATGAGGTAAACCAGGAACACACTTGGGACTGCCACACGTTTCTCTCTGTGGTTTTCTGATCCAAAGAATATTTAATTGAACGTTTAGGTCCTTTCCCTAATTTGTTGATACGAGAACAAATGTTGACAAAGAGAATTCTCTTTTTTAAAGGGAGAAGTTTGCTAACATTTATACATCCTGTCAATTTTATCTGTACATGTTTGTAGCTCTGTGATTTGGAAAATTAAAGACTCTTTCTATTTCAATTATGCAGCCTAAGTTATTTTAATTTTCTTGAGGATCATGTCGTTACGAATTCTCCAAACCTTTTTTTTTTTTTTTTTTTCTGAGAGAGTCTTCCTCTGTCACCTAGGCTGGAGTGCAGTCGTGTGATCTTGGCTCACTGCAAACTCTGTCTCCTGAGTTGAAGCCATTCTCCTGCGTCAGCCTCCTGAGTAACTGGGATTACAGGCTTCTGCCACCACACCTGGCTAATTTTTGTATTTTTAGTAGAGACAGGGTTTCACTTTCACCATGTTGGCCAGGCTAATCTCAAACTCCTGGCCTCAGGTGATCTGGCTGCCTCGGCCTCTCAAAGTGCTGGGATTAGTGCATGAGCCACTGTGCCCAGCCTGCATTCTCCAGATCTTTTAAGGACAGTCCCAAAACACCAGTGACTCTGTTGGGTTGTAAAATGAGAAAATACTACAAATTTCATTTTCTGTTTTCTTTCTTTCTTTCCTCCCTCCCTCTCTTCCTTCTTGTCCGCCTTCCTGCCTGTCTTGCTCTCATTCTCTCTATTTTTGGGTAAGATCCAGTTCCAAAACCACTTTAGGTCAAATATGTCTTTACACTCTCAGAAGTTCTCCGGAGAATAAAGGATGTCTTTCTCTGAGACATGTACCGTCTTCCAAACCAGTATAAGACGTCCCTGCCGTGGGTGCTGTGGCGTCTCCCAGGCCTGTTGTACCTCTCGCCTCATGCCATCTTACATCCTCTCTGTGAGAGGGGTAAGGGACAGACAGTCTTATGGGAATCCACTTTATGGAAGAGGGAAGCAAGTTTCAGAGAGGTCCAGCAGTTTTCTAAAGCTTCCCAGCCCACTGTTAGACTCCTGCTGTTTTCATTTGGATTCCTCCAGAAGCCCGTTCTGAGACAAAGATTCTGATGAAAATTATTTGGGAAGTGATACCAGGAAACATTGGTAGGGGAGTGAGGAAGGGGAGAAAGCTGGTAAAAAAAAAAATGGGTTATCAAGCTAGTTACTGCTGTGGGAAATGAGCTTAGCTCTCTGGGGACTCTGGGGACCGTGAAGAACAACCAGGGCTGGGCTCCTCAGCTCCCATCATCACCGCCTGAAGCTGCTTCCAGGGGTGTGAACACTACAACACCTCCATGATTCACTGTGCACACAGGCCAACTGTGGCCTCAAGGCTAGAAAAAGACCTCAGTGAAAGGAGCATCTTGAAAGGCTTTTTGCAGAGCAGAGGATATTGATGGGACATTGACAGCATCTGCTGCACCTGACTTCAAGATTCCTCATCTGGTTTTGTTCTGCTTTCCCATATCCTTTGGTGTGCAATCCAGATGTTGGAGGCACATGGCAGGAGAGAGGAAAGGTGGAGATCATAGGGAGGGAGTGAGCTTTGGCAAATTTTCTTAATATCATATATAATGCTTAGGAAGAGAGATGCTGCATCACAGCATGTCTCAAAAATAATTTGAATTTGACAAATGAATTGACAAATGAATACATTCACCTCATTTTATGATACCTATGCTTGTGGACAGGACCAGTGGTGTGGCTTGTGGATTTCCATCCATATTGCTAGTTAACTTTCCATGTACGGATATACATAGTTAAACTCATAAATGTTAGCATTAGAAGGGAACTGAAAAAATTGCCTGGTACTGCAATAAGACAAGAATTTCCCTTATTTTGCAAATGACCCTGTGGGCTAGAAAAGTGACCCGCTCAAGAACTCATTGTACATAAACCACCTCAATCTTTTATGTCCTTATGTCCACCCCTCCTGGGTTCTGGAGATAGACCCAACAGGAATTCCCAGCCAAATGCTCACTCTCTCCATGGCTTTGCCTTCTTTCCTGCATCTTCAGTTCTATTATCAGCTCCCTTCCCTTGCTTCTGAACTCTGACTTGATTGGCCTGGAGCTCACCAATTAAGGATTGCAAGCTAAAAGTTCCTTCCAGCCAATGGTGTGATGTAAAGGTCTAACAACTGACTCTCCCGAGGTGGAGATAAAAGAGAGCCCTGATTTTTGGCATTTACTGATTTCCATGGTAAATACTCCAACCATGGCTGATTTTGAGCCCCTGACAGAATGTCACTAAGCAGAGTTGAGATGTGTACACTTGGCACCTGTGCAAACCTGCTCCAATGTACCACCGCCCCCAGTCCCGCAAAACTCCAGAACGCCAAAGCTCATGGAGTCTAGGAGCTCAAATGCCCACCAAACTGAGATGCCTCCTAGCCGCAAACACCTACAGTTCCTGAGCTTTCTATCACCCAGATCTCCTTCCTTGCAGCTTCACCATTCCCAATCCCTCTCCCCTCCAGCACTTCCAGATGGGGGCTTGGTCCTTTCAACGTGTCCACTGATGGCAGCTGCCCCTGGGGAGGGGGGAAGAGGTGAGGAGACTTCTATCTCCCTCCTACCATGTGGCGATCAGTGGATCTGCCTGTCAGCTTTGTCTCCTCCAGCCCATTTGTTGTCTGCTGAGGCACGTAGACCCCCCCCCACCAAAATCTTCCTGCAAGGTATGTCTTTGTTCACTGGAATAGCACTGAAATGTGGTGGAGGTGATGCTGACTCTGCTCCTACTTTCTGTTTAACTCTATGGGCTCCTTGCATTTACAGCCAGGCCCAGGCCCAGAACACTTCCTCAAGGAAGCCTTCTGTGACTTCCCCAGGGTTTGTTGTTGCTGTCACAGACTCACGTTCCTTTCCACCAGAACCTCTTCTTTATTCGTTAAGGTAATGATTTAATTGACTGTCTCCTGCACTAAGCTGTGGGAGAGAAGAGTCTATCCATTTGGCCTCACCAGGGTGTCACCAGGCCCTAGCACATATAGTAGGCATTCAATAATCTTTGTGTCATGAATAAAAGAACTGAACTGGGGTGTTATGGCTCTCAAGCAACCATTGTTCTCAAGCTTGCCTGAATACTAGAATAGTCAGGGATGCTTTTTTTTTTAGACAGAGTCTCCTTCTGTCACCCAGGCTGGAGTGCAGTGGTGTGGTCTCAGCTCACTGTAACCTCTGCCTCCTGGGTGCAAGCGATTCTCCTGTCTCAGTTTCCTGAGCAGCTGGGATTACAGGCGTGCACCACCATGCCTGGTTAATTTTTGTGTTTTTAGTAGAGACAGGATTTTGCCATGTTGGCCAGGCTGGTCTCAAACTCCTGGCCTCAAGTGATCTGCCTACCTTGGCCTCCCAAAGTGCCGGGATTACAGGTGTGAGCCACCATACCCAGCTGGGTGCATAAAAAAAAAACAAACAAAAAATCATGCTGGTCTGGGGCAGGTCTCTAGCATGTGTAGTTTGTAAAAGCTCCCGAGGTGACTCTGATGTGCATTGGGGTGAGATCACTGCTCTTGAGGAAGGGCTCTGGGGAATGTTTAAAGAGTGGTTTTCCTACTCGACTTCCATGTCAAGACCACACTGTATCACAGAATGTTTGAGGTTGGACCCATGCATAGGTGTTTTAAAAACATCTCTAGGTAGCTTTAATATGCAAAGTTGAGAACCACTGCAAAATGTCTTATTTCTCTTAAGCTTTCCCTCTTTCTCTCTCACGCTGGGTAGATTAGATGACTGTTCAGAAATATTTGCCCCTTTCCCCTCCTCCATAGCTGCCCTGCCATTTGGCTTTGGGTGTGCCTGTGGAATTTGGGTGGCTTTGTGGCTTTGGCTAACGGACTATTAGTGGACCCAACTCAGTCAAGGACCTTGGAAAGTACTTGTGCGGTTGAGCTCCCTCCCCTTGTGCTTCTGCCAATGCCATGAAAGGAACACGTCCAGTCAGCCAGTGGGTCCAGGAGGACGAGAGACACCAGGATCAGAGGCGCCCAGTCCAGATCAGCCAAGACCAAGCCAGCCCTGTAAACATGCAGATACACGGGTGATGATAAATGGCTGCTATTTAATGCCACTGAGGTTTTGGTTCATTACACAGCAATAGCAAATGGAAACATCAACTTTTCCCTGATAGTTTAAATATTCAGCTGGACTAAGTAGGTGGTCAGTTCACTTTTGCAGAGCTTTTATAACATTAATTTCTTCATTGTTTCTCCAAGAAAATAAAGATTACAAGAGGAGAGAATTTCAACTAGTTTACCTCCAACTCACACTTTTTTGTGCATCCCATAAGTCATGTTGGATAACCCTCTCCAGTTGAGTTCACCAGTTGGGGGACTGTGTGAACTTGGGCAAAGAGGATCGCAGGATTACAGAACTGGCACTATCTAAGTGAGATGTCATTGTTATCACACTGGTACCTTTTTAATTTAATGATTGTTAAAATTGTTATTACTTATTCATTTCTAATTGTTTTAGACATAGGGCCTTGCTATGTTGTCCAGGCTGGCCTCGAACTCCTAGCCTCAAGCAATCCTCCTGCATCAGCCTCCCATGTAGGTGGGATTGCAGTTACAGGTCACCATGCCCAGCCACACTGGTACTTTACATAGTCATAGCTCTATAATGGCATCAATATGACCCCAATGTGTTTAAACAATAAGGCTCCTCTTCCTTGTATAAGCACCAATCACTCATATATTTGTGTTTTACCCCTGTCCCAAACTAAAGGGCATGGTTAATCAGGACCTTCATTAATTTTGCTGGAGTATATTTTTCTGTAGATTGTTGACAAAATGATTTAACTTTCACTTTATTGTGTCAGATACTATTGACAATTCCTTCTCCCCAAATATGAGTAGAATGAAATAAAGACTCCAAGTCACATACAGACACTTTTATATTTTACCTCCCTGGTGAACTCGATGTACAAAGTCCTTTCCACCCAGACTGAGGGAGGGTGCCTGATGAGCACCTGGGTTGGGTCTTTGCAGCTGTCATTTGGCTTGATGTAGCATCTCCTGGACAAACTGGATAGCTGTATCTCAGCTCCCAAATGGGCTAATCGCAACTTGGTGCCCAGAGAGGGGTGCAAGGGTAGGCTCTGGGGCGGGGTTCTATGAACTCCCTGAGCTTGAAGGCAAAAACGCATGTATGAGTATGCAGTCACACATACATGTATGTACTATTCTGGGAAGAAGGTTCATAGTTTTCATGAGAGCCTCAAAGAGATCGGTGACCTCCTAACCACCACTCCTGTGGAAAGTGCAACGCAAAGGGAACTCCTACCCTCTAAGCAATATGAGGGTAAGTCCACTCCTGTAAGTCCAGAGGCTCTGAAGACGAGGCATAACACCAGCAATGACATTCACTGAGCACTGACCGTGCTAGGCATGTGAGCTGATCGATGTGCATCACCTCTGTAGGAATGCCATTTTATAGATGGACATGCTGATGTTTGGAAACCAGGACCATCTGACCCCCAGCTCAAGTTCTTAACCATTATGCATACAGCCTCTTTGTTAGTGTGTTTTCATGCGGTGGATAGAGACATGCCCATACTTTATAAAGAAAAAGAGGTTCAGTGGATTCACAGTTCCACATGGCTGCGGAGGCCTCACAATCATGGCGGAAGGCTAAAAAGCCACCTCTTCCATGGTGGCAGCAAGAGAGAAAATAGGGGCCAAGCAAAAGGGCAAACCCCTTCTAAAACCATCAGATCTCGTGAGACTTATTCACTACCGTGAGAACAGTATGGGGGAACCGCCCCCATGATTCAATTGTCTCCCACCGGCTCCCTCCCACAGCACGTGGGAATTATGAGAGCTATGCTTCGAGATGAGATTTGGGTGGGGACACAGCCAAGCCATATTAGCCTCCAACACAAGAGCCCCAGAACACACAATACTGGCCCCCAAAGAGATCATACACCAATTGAAATGTGACAAAAGCTTGCAATCTAAATACCAGTCTGCCATATTCAATTGCACTCCCCCAAATTAAAGTGGGGGGAAACGTAACAAGAGGACATGACAGATTCAAAGTTGTCTGTTCTGAGGACACCAGTGCCAGGTCTATTAATGAACCTAGAGTTTGGGAGGAATATCTCCCATTGTGGAACTCATGTGTCAAAACCATGCTTGGCTCAGCAGTTAGGTGCAATATCTCTTTTTTGGTGCTAAGAATTTTACAACTCCCTCACAGATGATTTTTAAAAACTGTGGTGAGGGCTGGGCGCCGTGACTCACGCCTGTAATCCCAGCACTTTGGGACGCGGAGGCGGGTAGATCACGAGGTCAGGAGATCAAGACCATTCAGGCTAACACGGTGAAACCCCGTCTCTTTTTTGTAAAAATACAAAAAAGTAGCCGGGCGTGGTGGCGGGCGCCTGTAGTCCCAGCTACTAGGGAGGCTGAGGCAGGGGAATGGCGTGAACCCAGGAGGCGGAGCTTGCAGTGAGCCAAGATTGTGCCACTGCACTCCAGCCTGGGAGACAGAGCAAGACTCAGTCTCAAATAAATAAATAAATAAATAAAAACCATTGTGAGCACAGGCTTCCTATGAATCTACTGTGTATCTAATGATAAGTTTAGGACGGGAGGAAAGAGACTTTGGTGATGCACTCCACACTCCACTGCAAAAAATCCTGCTCTGTAGGGAAATATCCACCGCTATGCAGCCACCTCTCTTCCTGGAAGAGGCCATCTGAACTACTCCTGTCTGCTCTGGCAGGAAGTGAGTCTCAGGTCACCACCTGCCACCTGCCTGGGTCGCACCCCAGGTTCCAGCCTCTTAATTGGCTACCTCTTCCTCTCCTTTTTCTGCATCTCCAATGTTTTCTCTCTTCCTTTCTTGATGTCCCTTTTCTGATTTCTCTCTTGGCTCGAGTCCAGTTTCCACTTGTTCTGATGAGTTGAGAACTCTAAGCAGAACGCAGACTTTTGCCAAGCAAACCGCCTATCCTCGCACTTCCGGTGGATTCTGTCCCGTCTTGTTTTGTACTCCTCTGGCTGCAGCAGGCACTCATTTCAAAGTCGTTTTTGGAAAGAAGTAAGTACCAATGCATTCTGTAAATAAATAAAAGCAGCCCCCACAGGAGCCCAGGGCTCCGGGTTCTGGGCTGTCCTTCTGCCTCTGTGGAAGCCTCTGCTCATGCTGTTGGTTTTCTTGGGTCTTGTCAACCGCCAAGCCCTGCAGAAGGTTTCCCATTTTTCCCACTTCTAGCAACCAGAAAACACCTCTGAGAAGGTCTTTGGGAATCTGGGGTATGGAGTGGGGTATAAAGCACTTTCTGAGAATGCTTCTTAAGCTCTGACCTCAAGAAACCAAATTTGGTTCATTCACAAATTCATTCATTCACAATTCTTAAATCATTGAATTCGTAAATTCTATCATTCAACAAATATTTATTGAGCACCTACTATATGCCAAATCTATAGCAGGCACCAGAGTAAGAGGTTTCCAAGGGGGCAATCTCTGCCTCAAAGTACTCCCGGTCTGGTTGTTTGGTTGGGGCAGTGCCTCCTCCCTGAGGCTGACACCCCCTGAGCTGGGTGAAAAGTGTATGTCTTAGTGACACACAGGGCTGGCTCCATTGCTTGGCTCTGAGGCTTATTCGTTGAGTTAACTTGGGTGAGTCACTTCATCTCTCTGAACCCCAGCTTCTCATCTGTGAAGTGAGGGGCTTAGAACCTACCTTGGAGACAAATGTATCCCATGTGTGCAAGGCTCTTGTCCCACAGAGTGGGTGACTGAGGCTCACCATGTCCCACGAACCTCTCCTCTCCCCAGGGTCCGTTTTCATAGCTTCCATGCCCACTGCCTTCGCAAACCTCCCCTTCCTCCACCTCTGCTTTTCTTGACACAGCCATGGAGGGGCATTCTTTCTTTCCACACACCTGGCGCGGTCTTGGAGGTACATTTGCATAGAACCTCAAGTGCCTTCCTACCCTTTTCTTTCTTTCTTTCTTTCTTTCTTTCTTTCTTTCTTTCTTTCTTTCTTTCTTTCTTTCTTTCTTTCTTTCTTT
>NC_045452.1:45963036-46012860 GCF_002776525.5 Piliocolobus tephrosceles
AAAAAAAAAAAAAAAAAAAAAAAAAAAAAGAAAAAGGCCAGTGCCTCTTTGTTATTTTAATGACCGCTCTGTGACTTCAACCACTTAGAATCCAAACCCATCCTGTTTACAGGGAACAGGATTCTCCCGTCGCAATGTCTGATCTTGAAGGCTTCTTGACGCTTTGGATCTGCTAAGATCATACACAGTATTGGTGGTTATTGGTCTCTGGGGAGAAGCAGCTCCCCTGATGATAAAACTCTCACAGAGAGACCTGACTTCGCCAACACCAAGTTCAAGACAGAGGGATGGCCGTGAGACTTGAGCTGGGATTGCAAGAGCTGCTCTCGACAGTGTGTTCAAAATTCTGTAACTGGAGATGATACAGATAGGTCCTTTTCCAGGTTGCCAGCGGTTATCTGAGAAGCCCCAGGACCCTCTGGGTTTGCAACCCTCTGGCCAGTAAGGGGCGCTGTTGATTGAGGGACTGTGGCTGGACGAGCTGAGGGGGAAAAGAAGTGACCAGCAGATGTGGTCTGTGTTCCTGGTTCCTTAGAGACTTCCCTCTTTGGGGGACGATCTGATTAGAGCTGGAAAACTCAAACAAGTGGCTTCAACCCCAGCAGCCTCACTCTGTTATGTGCTCTCGGAACAGCAACCGATCCCCACGGCAGTCTTTTCTCCTTTGCCTACCCGGCCGCTCTCCCTCCCCGACAGTGCAGAGCGCTCCAGGCCGCCACAAGAAGCATCACTGTGATTGGTCCAGGCTGTAAACGGTTGCGTGTTTGTCCCATTTTCCTTCACTATTTCGTGTTTATTTATCTCTGACAACGATTGTGGCTGCATCTGATCCTTTCTTGCGGCCACTGTCACTACTCCCCCATACTGAAATCTACCAGGCACTTGGTTTGATAGACTAAAATAGTTAACGAAGGTCCTCAAATTTTGTGTGTTGAGGGGGCAGGAGAGAGATTAAAAAAAAAAAAAATAGAGAAAGAAAAGAATCTGAAGATATTCCAGTCCATGTTTATCCTGTGTGTGATGGGACCTATATTTGTAATTGCATAATGTATACATATATATATATCATATATCCTTAAAAAACAAAAACAAACACAAAAACAAAACAAACAAACCTCTCCCAGGCCCCCTTTTGCTGGAGTTTTAAAGACAAAGTGCCTCTGTGCTAAGACAGGAGCTGGGCGGCACTGTGCCCAAAAGCCGGAGGTTCATTCCTGTGTTGAGCCCTCTCCCTGCAAGCAAGGTCTGTGTTCATGGGAGGGTACTTAGAGACACCCTCAAGAAAGGGCTATAGAAGTGCAAATTATTAATAGACATTATTCCAGTGATGCTCACTTAAAACCTCATTGGCAGCAGATGAAACAGTGGCGGTCTCTTGCCATTTGCTCGGGTTTCTCCTGCTGTTCTCCCTCGACTGAGGCCTGCAGCAAACATCAGATGTTTGAAAACTCAGCATATCTGCATTTCTCTGGTTTTTCTGGGTCAAGGGAGGGAACCCTGGTTTTGAGGGAAAGGTGCATTTTCTTGAGTCGGCAGTGAACAAGTTAAATGAATACTGTCCCCCCTTCTTTTTTTGAGGTTATATTTAAAGATACAAGTATCCCTATTAACATGCAGATTTGGATATCCATTTGCAAAGAACAGAGTTATTTCAGATGCTGTATGGGAATCCTTTTTGTGCTTGTATCTTTGGGGGTGGAAAGTCCAGCTGCCTCTTCTAAGATTGCCCATAACTCTTCAGATGTCAACAAATCATTGAAAGGTGTCAGAATGGGGGAAATGAAAGATAATTATTCCAGCCGTGGAGAGCTACTTTGAAAGTGAATAGAATCTGTCAGATCGTCTTTTGAAAACGGCAGTTGGCTGCTTGTCTTGGCCATATTAAATGGATATATCTGGAGCCCAGTGAGGTTGTTTGAGATGGCGGTAATCAGCTTAAGTTGGTTTTGGTGGAAAAAAAATAAAAAAGCACTAGAAACGGGGCAATTACTGAGTTGGCGTGGAACAGACGCCCTGATATGGTGATGCTGGGGATTTCTATTCAGTTCTTAAAAAAATGGAATCTTACATTCTTTGTGAATGAATAAAGAGCAAAGTCCATAAGGACTTGGTAATTTCCAGATGGGGTGGGTGTGGGGCAGCAGGGGAGCCTTCAAGGGGATCCTGTGGCCTGGATGAGTGCACGGGCCACACTTGGAAAAGAGGACAATTCAGTTTCTTCCCAGGGACTGAACTGGGAACCGGAGGACAGAGAGACCTTGGCTGAATGAGATGGATGTGGGGTGTTGATGCCAAAATGAAGCCTCATCTGACTTGGTTCATGTCCCCAAGTGGCACAGCAACAAGGAAGCAATTTTGGACAAATGTCCAGCTTCATATAAAAGTAGAGTTGTTCCTGCTTCTCCTTATCCAAAGTCAGATTCTGGGGAACTTGAACTTCCCAGTTCGTGGAAGAAACATCAGATCCAACATAGAGAGGGTCAGGAGAGGGATTGCCTGGCCCTTACTTCCCCCAGACCTCAGACCTAGACTTTAGGTGCTCTCCTGGAGTGCAGCTGGGCATAAGGTCTCTAGAAACATGGTTCACGGCTTGCACTGAGCTTGCATGCCAGGCCACGCTGACATGCACGATTAAAGAGTTTTTTTCTTTTTTTTTCATAAGCCCTGTAGTTGTTCTGTGGATAATATAGATGGATTTTCATTGTGTTTCTGTTAGAAGTAAATCTTTAAAATAGATGACAATTTGCCTATTCCTGTAAAAGCATTTCTTCATTTACTAATATAATGCGAGCCCCCTGTGGTCTGTGCTGCTGGTTTTGGGGGAACAGGGCAAAACAAACTCTTCAGGTCTTAGGAGCTTGAGCCAGATGGCTGGGTGACTTTGCAGTCCACGGCACGAGTCTCCATGGCTCCTGACCACAGACACTCACCTGCCACCAAAACAAGAAAGAGCTTTTCTGCCCCACCTCTCTTCTCATATTTGGGGCCAGTTGGGTGGGGAGAAACCTTCTTACCACATGTGGCCTGTGTACTCTGGTCTGGTGAGGTAGCAAGGTCCTGCTGTGCACAGGTCAGGTCCCGGGTGTCCTCCTGCCCTCCACCCAACCACTGACATTTTAATATTTAGAAAGCCTGCCCCCAACAGGCAGCTCTTCCAGCGGGGGACCCTGCTTGCTACCGGGAAGGAGGGCGCATTGGGGGTAACTGCCCCCCTGCTGGGTTTCTGCAGAAACATGCCACCCCCTTCAGAGTTTTGGCCAGGGACTCTCAGCCTCTTGCCATATCAGTGACCACTATCATAGGAGAAGCACCTTCTCAGAATTCCAGGGGCTCGGCAAGCGATGTAGCCTGTTTTCCCTGCTTTGCCAATAGATTCTTCATTGTCCTGTCCTCCTTTGCTAAAGGGAGGTGGGGCAGTAGAAAATTTTTCTGATTCAACATGTGTGGATTTCACATTCTTTTTTTTTTTGAAACAGAGTCTCACTCTGTTGCCCAGGGTGGAGTGCAGTGGTCCAATCTCAGCTTACTGCAACCTCTGCCTCCCGGGTTCAAGCAGTTCTCCTGCCTCAGCCTCCCGAGTAGCTGGGATTAATAGGCCTGCACCACCACCATGCCTGGCTAATTTTTGTATTTGTAGTAGAGACGGGGTTTCCCCATGTAGGCCAGGCTGGTCTCGAACTCCTGGCTTCAAGTGATCCACCCACTTTGGCCTCCCAAAGTGCTGGGATTACAGGCCTGAGCCACCGTGCCCGGCATGATTCCACATTAATTCTCATGCACACATTTTTGAGCCCATGGCCGGCCCTGACACACTGGCTTTATCCCATTGGATATGATGTAATTGGTGGGCTCACTGACCCGTTTGTATTTGTTTATATATTTTTTACTCACCGAGAGTCTCCCTGCAGAAGTCGGTCTTCGGAAGAAGATCCAATGAGGACTCAGAGTGTTGGTACCCAGGCTTGGAAAGCTGAGGCCCCTCTGACAGTTTCTCTACCTTAGCTTTCGTTTTCATTGGTCAATGCCCGACATCATTTGGGATGAGTGACTCCTTTGATGGCAGCTTCCTCAGGGTACTGGACTTTGCACCCAGTGCCCAGGGGCCCGGTTCTAGTTGGCCTGGCCTCTGTCAGCAGTTGCCTACTTGCCCTTGGGTGAGTTGTTTGCCTTGAATGGCTTCTGGGTCATTTTGAATAAGAAAAATCTCTTTTCCTTTAAGGCATCTAAGAACTTTGTTCACAAGGCAAAACAAAGGAAGAGCTATATTTGTCAGTGGCTGGGTGGAGGGAAGGAGGATACCTGGGGCCTGACCTGTGCACAGCAAGACCTTGCTACCCCACCAGACCAGAGAACACAGGCCACATGTGGTAAGAGAGTTTCTCCCCACCGACTGGCCCCAAATATGAGAAGAGAGGTGGGGCAGGAAAGCTCTTCCTCGTTTTGGTGTGAACTTTGTTCACAGGGCCAGGGTCACCTAGGAGCTGGCTCTGGGCATGCTGGGAACCCCATGATCCCATTTTCCCTATTTTCTGGCAAACTGCCACCCAGTGATAAGTTTCAGAACCATAAATATGTGGCCAGAAGCAAAGATGTGGGCCCAGAGTGTCCCCAGAGCCACCACATTCAAGGTGCATGAGGGTTTCCACCTAGTTCTGATGCCCCAGAGAAGGACAGAGTCCAAAGCCAACCTATCCTTTTGGGTCACTCCTCTCTGCTCAGAGGCCAGAGAGGAGCAGACACAGCCGTCTCCATTGCACAGAGGCTGGGGAGGGGTGACAGGCTCTGTCCATGGGTCACTAACTCTGCGTGCGGTTAGACATTCAGCACGAGGCATAAAGCCTGTGTCTATGACCCCCTCTGCTGTAATGACGGGGCATTCCTTCAACAGCGAGAATTTGTGTAGGGTCCCTGGGTCCCTCTGCACCTGCGAGGTGGAAGGATAGCGTCTGGTCAGCTCAGGGCCTTTAAAAGCCAGGGCTGACCAATTGGAAGGCAGGAGAGTCTCTTTCCTCAGTCTCATTGGTTGCTAGAGGTGTCAGTCACGGCCTGCCCACCCTGTTACTTCCTGCCAGGCCCATCTTATAAGTTATTGTTTCATCAGTGTATTCATATATCTGTCCTCAATCTTTTCCTATTTATTAAGAAATTTTACTTCTGCACTTGTGGAAAGTTTATGTTTTAAAAAACTTTATCTACTATCTTGACCCTTAAACTGTAAAGGTTTCCAAAATGGGAAACATGAGAGAGAGGGGAAAGTGAGATCTCATTTATTTGGGAAATATTTTTCTGAATACCGCATAAAACGTTGAAAAACATGGAAGGAGGGTTGACTTAAGAGTACAAAAAGCTGGATTCTAATCCTGGTCTCACTTTTCTAGCTGTGTGACCTTGGGCAAATTACTGAACCTCTCTGAGCTTCATTCTCTTTCTCTATGGAAAGGAGAGAGTAAGATACGCTTCATTTCATATATTTTCCAAGTTAGCATGTGTGAAAGTAGTTTATCAAAAGTGAGAGACTATATGCGGGTAAAGCATTGGTATTAGTAATGAAAACAAGATAAACGTACAAGAATGACTTGGGTCATCATTGGTATGACTTACAGCTGGTAATAAAATAGCTATGGGGGGAAAAAGTCATGTGCTTTCTAGATCACAAATACAATTATATTTTAGTCACAGAAAACAGAGCCAAAGATTCCACTGGCCCCAGGGTCCCTCTGCACCTGCGAGGTGGGAGGATAGCGTCTGGTCAGCTCAGGGTCTTTAAAAGCCAGGGCTGACCAATTGGAAGGCAAAAGAGTCTCTTTCCTCAGTCTCATTGGTTGCTAGAGGTGTCAGTCATGGCCTGCCCACCCACCGCCCCATAATAGGCTTAAACGGCCACTGTCTATACCACCTGCTGATAATTTTTGACTGGTTTTCCTAACTTGAAAAGATAAGTGGGACCCTCTAAATTCTTCTTGTGGTGATTGGAATTGGAAGAGTGAATCGCTCAAGTGAAGGCAGGTGATACTGCAAAAAGGACAAGTAGGGTGCAGGGTACGGTTGCCCATGAGGGCCATGTGCAAATTGCCGGAATGAAGCCAGAAGAATGGAGGAGGAACCCAGGAAGAAACAGAAACATTATCGGGTAAAGGCAGCGGGGGAGGCAGGGGTGTCTCAACACTGAAACTAGCTCTAGCTTTGCCACACACTACCCCGGGGAGGGGAGCCCTGTGTCCTTGGCAGGAGACGCCATCCCATGGGCCAGGGTCACCTGGGAGGTGGCTCTGGGCATGGCGGGGATTTTTTTTTTTTTTTTTTGTAGATTTAATGCCATCTTGTTTAAACAACTGCCTGTTTCTGCCTCAGCATTTACAAGTGAACCTGCCTTTGTTGCATGGCCCTAGATTCCTACCCCAGTCTGCCGTGTTGAAAATGCAGATCAGGGGTGTGGGCCGAGAGTGTGGCTGCTGAAGCGCAAACCCTCCTGTTGCAGGGGTAACTCAAAACGCGAGCCTACCTGTGTGGATCCCTGAATCCTCAGAAATACAGACTACACCGTGCTGTCCCTTCTGCGTGAAGGGCAGTGGATACATAAATTAGTTGTAGAATAACAATAATATAAATATTATTGTAGCAACAATAACAAAACAATAGCTAGATTCATAGTGCCTAGTATGCAGTAGACACCAGGCTCTGTGTTAAGTGTTTTATATCAGCCCTGTGAGGTAGATAATCGGAGTATTTTACAGAGAAGGAAATGAAGCCCAGAGATACTAAGTAGCAAAGTTCCCCAGCCAGTAAGTGTAGAGCTGGCCATAGTGGAATCTCAGCTCTTGAGCACCACATTAGATGGCTTGTATTGCTGCAGAACCAACAAATCACAAACAATTAAAACCCCACAGATGGGGTAAGTCAAATCACTCAGCACTTCCATATTATATTTACTTTAGCCACAGACTTCTTATGCCATGGTAAGTCTCTTAGGGGAAGGGATTAGTTTTTCTCTTTGGCCGTAACTCCCTCAACCTTTGGCGTCAACCCGCTCTCACAGCGGGCATCCAGGAAGTTTTGCTGGCCAGCTCTTCTTTCCTTCTCCCTTGTAAAGTTCATGTCCCCTATGCCAAGGAATATCAGCAGCCTTACAATGAACAGTGACCGGGAAATGTATTTTTTTATTTGTGGTACCCATGGTACTTTAAAGTCCAAAAGGATTATGACTTTTTGATTTTAAAAAATGCAAATACCATGAAAGGGCATTCTGTAAAAACGAAATCCTCCTCTTTTCATCTTCTGGATGGCGTTGCATGCATTCTTCTAGATAATTCTATTTTTATTTTTTTGACACAGGTTCTCACTCTGTTGCCCAGGCTAGGGTGCAGTGGCACAATCATGGTCTCTCCAGCCTCCACCTCCTGGGCTCAGGTGATCCTCCCACCTCAGCCTCCTAAGTAGCTGGGACTACAGGCATGCTCCACTATGCCTGGCTAATTTTTGTATTTTTTTAGAGACGGGATTTCACCATTGTTGCCCAGGCTTGTCTGGAACTCCTAGGCTCCAACGATCCAACCACCTTGGCCTCCCAAAGTGCTGTGATTATAGGTGTGAGCCACTGTGCCCAGCCTCTTCTAGATAATTTTATATAAAGACATATAGATATAGATGTAGTTATAGGGCAGGTTATACATATGGCTCCCCATCATTCTTTTTAACCGATGCACTGTAAGTTATTCAAACAGTGCTCTATTGATGGACACTTAGGTTATCATCATGTTTCATTTTTGCAAATAATATTATAATCAACCCCCTTGTACATATGTTCTTGCAAACTTTGAAGGAATAGCTCAGTAGAATATGGTCCCAGAAGCAGAATTCCTGGATCAGAGGGTGTAAACATTTTACATGTTGGTAGAGACTATCAAATTACTCTCTACAAAGGTTATTTTAAACTGCATTTCCACCAACAATATATGAGAGGATTTGACCTTGTCCTCCCATCCGAAATGTGTATTTCTAAGTTTAATTGGATTCATATATGTCCTTAGCTGGACTTCTCATAGGTCCCAGATTCCCAGGGCAGCATTTGTTTGCAGGGTTGACTGTCACCCTGGGAGCAGTTTTCCTGCTGAAATTAACCAGGATTCATGGAAATAATAAAATGTGTGCAACAGCTTCCACAAGTATTAAGGCAAAACCAAAATGAAACAATCTAACAAAACAGAGGTGGAAATTTGTGAGTAAACAGTGAATATTTTGCATTCTTCCAAAGATATAAAGTCTAGAAGGTTTTCCATATGGAAATTTCCACTAGCTTTGATATACTTTAAATTTCTACTGAAAATGTCTGGAGGAGTTCTATAGATGGTAACTGAAGCCATATCGTCATGTGCTGTTCAATTGATTTACGTACCTATCACAAAGTTTGGACTACCAAGGGCCCATAACTCAGTTTACATTTGGTTAAATATGGCATTTGTGATTAAAAAATATTTTTTTTTGAGACAGAATCTGTCACCCACGCTGGAGTGCAGTGGCACGATCTTGGCTCACTGCAACCTTCGTCTCCTGGGTACAAGCGATTCTCCTGCCTCAGCCTACCAAGTAGCTGGGATTACAGGCACGCACCACCATATCTGGCTAATTTTTCTATTTTTAGTAGAGATGGGGTTTCACCATGTTGGCCAGGCTGGTCTCGAACTCCTGACCTCAAGTGATCTGCCTGCCTCGGCCTCCCAAAGTGCTGGGATTACAGGTGTGAGCCACTACACCCAGCTGGCATTTGTGACATTTTTACAAAGATTGTTTCCTAGGCTCTGGGTCCAGTTTGTGTTCTCTCAACTAACTGGGGAAAATCAGCTTTCATAATTTCAAACAAACAGCTTCATTTTTAGAAACCCACCAGCTGTAAATGCAAAGATTACTCCTAAATTAACTGCAAGCAATTAAAATCTTGGGATTAATTGGAACTGAAGCAAAAGGAAAGAAATCATTTTAAGATATCAAGTCATCCCTATGACTTTATACTTAAGATACAGCAACTGTGCATTCTCATTCTTTAAAACAAATGACTATGACTGCTATAGAAATAACAATATACAATTTTGGCCATTTTCATGCCTCATGAAGAAAGCTTTACCTTAGAAATAGGAAGAGGATAAGCCCACTAGCAGTGCAGTTTCTAATCCAACTTTGCCAAATAATTTAGCAAGGGTGAATGATAGATGGTAATGATTATAATAAATGTTACTTTTTTTTTTTTTTTTTAAGACAGAGTCTCACTCTGACACTCAGGCTAGAGTACAGTGGCTCAATCTCTGCTCACTGCAACCTCCACCTCCCGGGTTCAAGCGATTCTCCTGCCTCGGTCTCCTGAGTAGCTGGGATTACATTACCAAACCTGGCTAATTTTTGTATTTTTAGTGGAGATAGAGTTTCACCATGTTGGCCAGGCTGGTCTTGAACTCTTGTCCTCAAGTGTTCCACCCGCCTCGGCCTCCCTAAGTGCTGGGATTACAAGCATAAGCTGCTGTGCCCAGTCAATAAACGTTACTATTATCAAGGGTCAATATTTATTTAAATGAGTGACTGGTATCCTGGAAGCTGTTTTCCCACTGAATTCCAGGAGTCATAGAAACAATGTTACCATTATCTGTTCTCATTATTGTAAGAGCTTCCATTTATTAAATGCTCACTATATATAAGGCATTATGGTAAGCATTTCTCACCTATTTTCCAAATTTAGTTCCTGTGAAGAAGGAAATGTTATCCCTTTTTTTACACCTGAGGATGGGTGCTGAGCAGTTAAGTAGTTTGTGTGAGGTGACGGGGATGGCAAAAGTTCACAGAGGAATTCACCCTCCCCTGTCCATCTCCAACAAGGTGCTGAGTGTGTCACATCTCAGGTGGCTCTGGCTGCAAAATGGTCCAATACCTGCTTGCACGGGAAAATCACTGAGAGATCTTATTTTATGAAGCATCGTGTGTGCAAAATGTTTTATGCATAGGGGTGGGTCAGGGTTTCTCGCTCTGAAAAACAAAACAAACAGGAATTGGAACAGGTGGAAGGCTTAAGCCGAGCCAGCTTTTTGGTCTGTTCTTCATCATGTCTCAATTTCTGTAATGAAATTTTCCCACCAAACAGCCACACAAATGCCTCGGTGGTAGAGACTGAATTGGGTCTTTTCCGGAGAATGACACTTCTTCCATTGAAATGGCCCCTTTCTTGGACAGGGTGCTGGAGTGTGTGTGTGTCTGTGTGTGTATGTCTGTGTGTGTGTGTGTGTGTGTGTGTGTATACTTGTTTGCCTCGTGAAGCGGGCATTCAGGTGGCGCAAGGCTGAGAGTGACTTGTTTGGCTATTTGTGAAGAAGCTGGCAAACTTGGGCCTTCTCCCTGGCAGGGAGGAGAAAGAGCCGCTTGTTTCTGAAATATCAGCAAAAAGGCTGGTGCAGGTGGGGCCGGCATCAGTGAAAAGTTGCTGGAAGCAAAGGCTGCAGGTGCTGCCTCGGGAACACGGACGTGTGCTTCCTGGGTAGGGCGCGGGAGAAAGAGGACTGCCAATCGCCAAATAGAACCACACTGTTGTCCCAGGGGTGAATGAAAAAGATGTTTCAGTGCTGTGGACGGATCTGGATGGTTTGCCCCGGAGGACAAAAAGTCTCCTATAAAATTCCATTTACATAGTCCTATCTCACTTGGGCTTTTGGTGACCAGATTCAATTGTGCTGGTGTCCCCTGTGCAGTGTGATATCATAGCTTCAGAGGAAGGCTTTATTTAGAGGTCACACTAGTTTGTCCTGGGGATGTAGTCATTTTTTGTGTCACGGACAATGTTTTACTGTGGAGATATGAGCCAGATGGCTCAGCCACTTGCAGTCCGGAGCTAAACAGTGTCTGTATTGTTGGCGAATAAACAGAATCTATTGTTTGCTGCTCATGAAACTCTAGTGCCCACCACTGTTTAGAGATGAAGTATTTAATAAATTGTTAGGTCTCGCTTAAAGAATCTGTAAAACAACATCTCAGAAGGACACAGGCCTCCAAAAATATAAATCTCATGTGTTCTTAAAAACAACAAGAACAACAACCTTCCTCTCCGGCTTTCTTCCTTCCCCGCCCCCTCCATCTCTTGAGGCCATTCACTCTTACAGTAGTGAAGGCTCTGATTTTGTTTCTTTCCCATGGCAATCCATATGCTAATATGAGCTGTAACCCTTGTGCGGGGCGGTGGGGGGACAACATGACGCTTGTGCGCGGCCCCCTCCAATTTTCTCACCCCCTCCCAGCCATGGCTACCTATTTGCCAACACTGAACGGAACAGTGGAGCCTTATGGGGTAGCACGTGTGTCACGGAAATGCGGTTTGGAGATGCACTTCCTCCCCGCTTCCTGAGATGATACTCTGAAGATAAAAGGTGTCTGCCTGGCAAGCTCCTCTCGCTTGCTGAATGGGCCTCACTCAGTAGGGAAATCTGCTCACTCACCCCAAGCAACAACAACAACAACAACAACAAATAACACCACAGCACAGCAACCTGGAAGGACTGAAAAATATTTGTTTCCTTTTGCAGAATGAGTGTAGAGTGTCACTTTCTGAGCATTTAACCACTCTTGGCCTTCCCCATGTTTTTTTTTCCAGCATGCATCTTGTCTCTCTAAATAAAGCCCCCTTTTCCATTTAACTTCGCCCAGCTGTGGCTGGGTATATTGCAATGTCAGAAGTATTCGTTTCCTGCCTTAATTGCAGCCAGAGCCAACCTTGACTGGCAAGGAGAAAGCCACTGACAGGTTTGGGCTGTGTCCAGACCTCCTCAGACTTTCTGTCAGCCAACTGTTTGACAGTATATGCAAATACATGCAAATGCAGGGACACTGGCCGAACACCTGCAGAAAGTGACCATCTCCACTCAGGCTTGGCCTCCCCTGTAACTGGGGGTTTTGAAATGCTGCTTGGTCGCTTTCTGTCAGTTTATTATGCATTTGTCAGCAGAACGTTGGGCTGATAAAAACACTCCTCTTTGTCCTGAAGAGCCGCAGAGCTCCATGTGGAGCTGCAAGTGCCAGGGCTAGTGGGATGGCTCCTGGCCAGCCCTTGTGAATCCTCCCCTCTGTCTGCAGGACCCGAGCGGCAGCATCCGAACTCTTGTGGGCTTGCCCGCATGGAGGAAGGCCTTCTGTTTCCCTGGGTGTAAAGATGTAGGCTTGATGGTGGGGCAACAGAGCGAAAGGCCAGCTCTCTCTAGCAGCTGGAACTTGGCGACTTTGAGGAATAATATGTCCTGGATTTTCAAAAGCCAAAGGAAAATCTGCCCGGGCTGTCAGGGAATTGGAAAGGGGGAGAGGGCTCGCCACCTCAAGCGGGAATGGAACTGCCAGCCACACACACCCCTCCAGACTGTGGGAAGATGGCCAGGTGGCATGACTCCGGCAGCCACTTGCCGCCCGGCCATCTCGGCTCCCATCTGCTCAGGCCTTCACTCGCTTCCCACAACTTCTCCCTTTAAAAGGTGCTAAGACCAGCCAGTCAGCTGCGATTTAAAAGTTGTATGTGAGACTTGTGCGTAGTTTTGAGTTTGACCATTTTGCAGTAAGGCAGGTGACCTAAAAGTAAGGCAGGTGACCTAAGTATCGTGGCTCTAAGACCGTGAAGATCAGTGGACCAGACCCAGATTTTGGGGTCTTCCTCGAGCTATCAATGAGGGAGAAGTAAGATAGGGACACTGCAGACCAGTGTCCTGTGTGGTCCTTAAACATCGACCACCAGAACCGGGGGAAGCATTTTGCATTTTTTTTTGTGCAGCCAGGCTTTGGTTCTGCAGAGTAATAAGTCATTTGGGAATGGTTGTGCAAAACAGGCCTTCAAAATCTCCCTATCCTCTCTACTTAGAGGTTGGAAGCACCTTGAAATCTAGGCAAATTCTTGTGTATTTTTGGGAACCTGAATATACACAACCTAAATATAGGAGCTTGGTGTCTTGAGTATAAATCTATAATCAACTCTGGCAAAATATGAGGAGTAAGCAGGTATTGCTTGTAATGAAAAACCAAGCTGGGCCCGGTGGCCTGTAATCCCAGCACTTTGGAAGGCTGAGGTGAGAGGATCGATTGAGCGTAGGAGTCAAGACCAATCTCGGCAACGCATCTCTACAAAAAGTAAAAAAAATTTAGCCAGGTAAGGGGGTGAATGCCTGTAGTAGTCCCAGCTACTAAGGAGGCTGAGGTGGGAGGATGGCTTGAGTCCAGGAGATCAAGGCTGCAGTGAGCCATGATCATGCCATTGCACTCCAGCCTGGGTGACATAGTGAGACCCTGTTTTGTTTTTTCTGTTTGTTTTTTTAAAAAAAAAAAACAGCTGATATCAGTGTAGACTGCTGATCCAAGTCATTTATACTCCAAAATCGATTGTTCTTTGGCCTAAGAATCATTTTGCCATTCATGCAACTAACATCAATCAAATAATTGCCTACTCTTTCTTGTATATTAAGAGAAGTAAAAAGTCATGGTGAAGTCTCTTGAAATGTTTGACCATGAAGTCTTTTCTCTCTGCAGAAGGAAGAGGCTGATCTTTAGGCTTTCCAAAAACTGCTGGGACTTGGTGGAAAATTGGAGTGTCTGGCTTCCAAGCAGGCATAACGGCTCTCTGCAAGACCAGGTATGTACAAACATCCCTTGAGCAGCTCTGCAAGCCTGATGCTTCACCAACGGGCGCCGGGGCTTCATAACTGCTGAAAATCTTGGTGTTGATTATCAGCACAGTGATGGTGCCAGGTGCTGTGGAATCAGTGAGTTTTCTAATTATTGCTTTATTGCAGAGGGAGAAAGAGGGCAGCTGAAACTCAGAAATGTATATATTAGGTGCCTGCTAAGTATCCACATTGAGCATCTGCTGTTATGGATAAACTGAGGCACAGTGGCATCAATAGGAACAATTTAGGGCATACAGTAGACCAAAGCCATTCATTGTTAGCACTAGGACCCCAAAGCCCAGGTGCCAGTGCCTCCACATGCCTCCTCTTAAATATATCACATAGTATGTGCAACAAGAAAAACTTGCTGGGACCAAATAGCCACAGAAAATCCAGGGGGGATCTGCATGTCAATGATAAATTTGAATAGAAATATAGGAGGCTTCAAAAAGGGACAGAGACGTGATGGAGGAGGCCTCCAATCAGGCCCTCAGTTCCTTTGAGAATCCATGAGACTGATACTGTGTGTGGCTGTCATAACATCAGCACAGAACGAAAGCAGGAATTTCATCAACGGGGATTTTAGACATTTTCCTAACCCCGGTGTCTGGCGGAAGGGTGATTAGATCCCTCTCCTCTGTTCAGAAAGGCCAGTGCAATTTCTATGGGTATGGTACCAGTTTTGTTTTACTGATTGGAAAGAGAGTTTGATCATACTAGCTGTAATTCATAATGTATGGGCATCTCTTATGTAAATGAGCCCACTCTTTGCCTTAAAAAAAAAAAAAAAGTCCAGAAAGAAATGAAATGCTACATAAATGAGACCGCTTCGTTTCTCTCCTGCTTGTTCTTTCCCTCTCTCTCTCTCTCTCTCTCTCTTTTAAAAAATAAACCCAAGGTAGTTGTATTTAAGCAGCTTTAATGTCCTTTCAGGGCTGCGCACAGGGTTGTGGTCACTCAGGCAGCAGTAACTTTGAAAAAATGACCCGTCTACACCCAAACAATAACAGAATCCCCCTTTTTATGTTGGAAACGCCCACGGCTTTCTGTGCATCTCCAGACTCCCCACGTAGATGCAACTGTTTGACCAGCCTTCTACTGAACAACTTAATTAAGCAAAAGAAAACGTGTCAGTTTCTGCCAACCTCACAAAAACAGAGCTGTGGGGGTAAAAAGGGTCGTCGAATTAACCCACATTCCTGAACGGGTTCACTAAAGCGAGGCCTGGCTTTGCAGCAATGCCAAGGGGAGCCGTGCGCTGGGTTGCCATTCAGATTTATCAAGACATATTGTTCTGTAGATCATACTGAACACAATTAAAGCTGCAGTACCTCGGGGGGCTACAGCTCGGGTGTGAGCTTAGCTTAACTTAAAAAAAAAAATCTTGTCACGACACGGTGCCTACCATTGACATTCTGCACAGTTACAGAGACAAAACAGTTCTATCCGACCATATGAAAACAGCAAGTTGTTTTTTTCATTTTTTCCCCTCTTCAGTGTCCCTGCCCTCCCTCGTCCCCCGTTTTCCCTCTCCATGAAAGCACATGCAATATGCAAAGCAACTGTATACTCTGCATGCAATTTGTACTAGCCAGACCCAACCCGAATTTAATCCTTTTTTTTTTTCTCTCTCTCTTTTTGTCCTGAGGGCGGGGAAGTGTCCCAGCCTAAATCCTTCTCTGGAAGCTGGGAAAGCAGAGGCCCCAGGAATCCTGTTTCCTAGCCAATTAAATTTAGTTTTCTTTTTTTTTTTTTTTTTTCAGGCTTGGATTTTGATTTTGCTTCCTTTATGTGAAGCCAGGAGGGAGCTTAGCGCCCAGTACTCCGTGCCCCACCCCCACCACATTGCAGCCTCCCGCAGTCGCCAGGACAAGCGGGGGCTTTCAGTGGCAGCCAGAAGGAATTCAGAAACATCACATTTCATTTCGGGAAGAATTGGATCAGCACCAGTTTGGTGCTGAGGCCATGAGATTGTGGCATTTTTATCCCAAATTATCCTCTCTTGGCCTCTCTCAGTGTGTATGTATGTCTGTAGGAGTCCTTGTGTAGAATTATGCTCTGCAGAAAGCATCCCACATTTATTCAATTGCATCGTCCCACATTCTGGCTCGGGAGACACAGACTCGAGTCAACCTGAAGCTGCCTAATTTTGCAGGGAAGCAGCTATCCTGATGTTTGCAGGTTGGAGGCCTCCAAGTGACACACATCAGGAAGAAATGGGCTCTCCAATCCCGGATGAGCTGAAACACAAACGCTTTTCTGAGGGAACAGTTGGGGTCTTATCTTTCCGAGCCCTTGTCCGTGCAAGCAGCCATTGATGAAGAAGAGTTTATGCTTGATACCTATTGCAGGTGTTCTTCGCTGTGGAGATCTTGTCAATGAAAGATTCAAAAGTGGTTCAATGATCAGAAGACCCTATGTGTTTGCTTTTGACCAGCTTTTGTTTGCTCTGTCACTCAGGGAGAATATAAACAACTTTGGCTAGGTAAGATGGAAAAACATTAGCCAGTACGGAAATGTTCTACAGACAAGTGAGGGGACTTGGCAGAAGTCTGGCTTAGAAGATGAATGAATAAAACCCCGGGCAGAATGCAATAGCGGCAATAGGCACGCATTCTTTGCAAATGTGCACCGAAGGCTACAGGCTACTGTGTCTTTTTCTTCTGGCTTCTCTCTTGAGCTTCTGACACTGCACAGAAAGTGGGTCGGTCCTCTGAGAGGCTTGAAAAATGCAAAAGTTTACCACCAACTGGTGGGAATACGTGCAACACATGCGTAAGGCAAAGAGCATCAGTGGTGAAATGCAGCCTGCAGTTCCTCTCCGACAGTTATCCAGATAATTCATCTCAAAATAATGATTTTGCCATAAACATACAGAGATTGCAGGCAAAAGCCATCACCATTCAAAAGCTGTAACAAGAAGGGCTTATTCTTTTAAGGGTTCCTTATTATCTGCAGAAAATGATTCGCATGTCCCATTGAGGTGCTCTAAGATCTGGGACTGGCTTATATGTTTATCTTTTTTGCCGAACAATTCAGGCTCCAGAGGGGATTTTTCTTTTTGGTCTGAAGGGTGAAGCTTGTCTGGTCTGCAGCTTTTGCAAACTACAGCCCGCTCAGTCGAGCTCATTGCTCTGAGGTCTCCGTGCTGCCCCAAAGTGGCTCTTCTGGGGCCTGATGGAAAATCTGATCCTAGAGCTTTAAGTAGTCATAATGCCCCAGAGAGACATCTGATCCTCAGGGCAGGTGCACCAGCCGCCTGGGCCCCTTACTCTGCCTGCGGTCCCACTCCTGGCCTTTGCTCTGGGATTCCTGCTCTCTTGGATGCCCAGACTTGTCTCCCTCTGTCCCCGGGATAGGAAGCGCCGTCTTTGCCGAGGGCCCAGGGCTGATCTTTGTGCTTGTGGTGGTTCAAGTCTCCTCTCTACCTCTTCCCTGCAGTATGATCTTAGGCAAATTATTTAACCCCACCGTACCTCAGTTTACCCATCTGTCAAACTGGGTTAATAGTAGTATCCAACCTCAGGGAGCTGTTGGGAGGCTTAAGTGGGTTAATTTATGCAAAGGACTTAGAACCCTGCCTGGTGAATAGTAACAGTTGTTATTATCTCCCCTGTTAGTCTCTAAACTCCTTCAAGCCTCCAGCATTGCTTTATTTATTGCAGCAAAAGTTCCAGGAGTAAATAATCCTCAAACTCTCTCCCCTCTGCTGGGCACAGCACAGGGCAGGTATAGACTTGGCTTGCAAAACTTCCTTCTATTGATGTGGGCTCAATAGCCACACCCTTGGCCTTCCAACCAAGTCAGAGTGCCAGTCCCTGGAAAGACTTCCCATGACAAATGGCAGCAGGACAAAGGCTGAATTCCATCAGACCCTTCTTTCACCTTGTTGGTGCTGCAGGGAGTGGGAGGAGGGGCAAAGACCAGAGGCCCTTAGAGCCCAGGGGAACTTAGGGCTGCCTCACACCCACCGACCCTCCAACTCCCTCACTCTGCAGCAGAGAATGGGGCTCAGAGACATACAGTGACTCACCCAGGGTCACACAGCAAGGGCTGGGCCTAGAACTCTGTCTTTAACCTCTTGCCTATTTGTTTTTCTGGGAACCATCATCACATTCAGATGGCAAGATCATACGGAACGCGGCATTCAACATAGCCTTAACTTACTCAAACGTTTCCTTTCAAGAACTTCAGGCTTAAAATAACCCAGACGGGGTTTAACGTACCGCTGCAACGTAAAGAGAAACTGACTAACCCCCTCTCCCAAATGTGCTTGGCTGTGTGTCTTATACACACAAGGACCGTTTGGACACATCTAAGGGCTGTGATACAGCCGGGCAATACCAGAGGGGCAGAGCGACAGCCACGCACGCAAGGCACTGAACACTTGGACCCCGACAACCCTCTGCACTCGCAGCCCCAGGCCCTCATCCTTGCTCCCTGGCTGCCCAGGAGCCCACCCGCCCCGGAGCTGCCTAACCCTCGATTAGCGGCTGGGAGGTTTTCTAACAAGCCCAGGCTTCATGGGAGCCTCTTGTTGGGTGAAATTTATGACCGCACTTCCTCCGAGAGACTTCCCACGTTGAATTGTTGAACGCTTCTGACCTTACCGCCCCAAACAAGGGAAGGGTGGGGAGGGGAGGCGGGGCAGGCAGAGGCTGCAGGGAGAGGGAGGCGCGGCTCAGCCAGATGTCCGGGAGCGGGAGGTGCAGAAGCCGGGAGCGAGGACCTGCGGGCGCCGGAGCGCAGGAGGGACCGGGTCGCCGAGGGCGCACGGCTGTCTCCTGCGGAGCGCGCCACCCAAGTCACCATTGGCGGCAGATGGACCCAAGTTTGGAGTTGGGGTGGTGGGGTCAGAATCCGCCCGGGCCCAGCTCGTCCCATCAGAAACGCCCTCCGAGGAAGGAAAGAATTGCTGCACCTGGGAGAGGTGGGATGGGTCTGTTGGTTTCCAGGTCCCTGGTGTGTTTTGTAGACACTCCTTCGTCTGCAGATGGTATTTGGACAGGCTCCTCTTGCACTGTCTACTCTCATCTTCAGCTAAAAGAGAGTCCCGAATCCGTTTCATGGACGGTCACTGTTACTCCTTCCTTCCTCCTGTTCAGGGGAAGGAGAGACGCATGGTGAAGAGAATCTTGGTTCACAGCTTCCCAAACTTGGCTGCACATTGGCATCACCTAAGGAGTTTAAGAAATATACTGATGCTGGCTGGGCGCGGTGACTCATGCCTGTAATCCCAGCACTTTGGGAGGCTGAGGCAGGTGGATCACCTGAGGTCAGGAGTTCGAGACCAGTCTGACCAACATGGAGAAAACCCATCTCTACTAAAAATGCAAAATTAGTAGCGCATGGTGGCACATGCCTGTAATCCCAGCTACTCGGGAGACTGAGGCAGGAGAATCGCTTGAACCCAGGAGGCGGAGGTTGCAGTGAGCTGAGGTTGTGCCACTGCACTCCAGCCTGGGCAATGAGAGTGAAACTCCATCTCAAAAAAAAAAAAAAAAAAGAAAAGAAATATACTGACGCCAGGTCCCACTCCCCTAGGAGTGTGATTTAATTCATCTAGGATGAGGTCTTGGCGTCTGAGTTTTAGAAGGTCTCCTGGTATCCTAATGAGCCAGCTTTCCACAGCCAGCCTGGCATGATATTTAGGGTGTCACTCCACATTAAACACCTGAGCAGCAGGTTTAACTTCAGGCTTACACTTACAGATTAATAAAATGGAATTTTTTAACTAGTGGCTCATCTAAGCAGGGCAGCCATGTACTAAAATAACCTTGTGCTAACCGGAATGTTCTTTATGGGGTAGGTGAGCAAGTTGCAGTTCCCATGACCAGTGTAATCGGATGCATCAACTCATTGTGGGCCCCTAGGTCTTGGGATAGAGGCACATCCTTAACTAGGTCCTGCACCCTGTGGCCTGGACTCCCTCACCAGCTTCTTCTAGAAACCCATGGGGTTCCAGCCACACCATGGGATGCATACACGCTTCATCTAATTGATAACATGCTCATTGTTTAGCATTTATGTTAGACATTGCTTCCTCCCATGGCAGCAGTTCCCGACCTCCCAGACCATGTCAAATCTTCCTGCTATGTGCTCATCATTCCAGTCCTTCTCCTACACAGCCATGATTGCACAGAAATCCAGTGAAACATGCCTTCTTTACTCATTGCTACAGCTCTTGAGCCATAATAAATATTGATCAAACTATGAAGACAGGCCACTCTTATTGCTTAAAGACCATCTTCGGGATCTAGTGTTGCATTCACCTGGATTTTGTTGGCTCAGCCTTAGGGCTGCTGTGTAGATATTCTGGCAAAGGAGTTTGGTTCACTGGATTACTTTGCCGCATGGTAGTTGTTCTGTTGTTAATGGTAGTGAACCCTTTATGGGTTACTTTGTGCCTCTGTGAACTCAACTACAAGGGCAGCAGGGATTACAGAAAACCCATGGGACTTCAAGGAAGAGGCATGTTACAGCTGTGAAATGCCATGAACATGCAAAAGTTTCATACACATGATAGAAGTTTTTACGATTCTTTCATGATGGGCATTTCCTAGCAAATTGTCAATGGCATACTTAAAATGTTTAAGTACACTGTACCCAGAAAGCTGGGTGCAGCAGAGTATGCCTGCAATCCCAGCTACTTAGGTGGAGAGGCTTAGGTGGAAAGATCTCTTGAGCCCAGGAGTTCAAGACCAGCCTAGGCACCATAGTGAAACCCATCTCATTAAAAAAAGAAAAGAAAAGTTTACAAAAAGAATAATCATTAAAATTCAAATAGTATAATCAAAGTAAAACAAAAGGAAACTAAGATTTCTTGAATATTGACACTATGTCAAGTACTTTTTTATATGATGCCATGTAATCCTAACAATATACCTATAATATAGGTTGATTATTACCATTTCTCAGACACAAAAGTGAAAATTCAGAGAGATTCAGTAAGTTGCCCAATGTCACATGGCTAGTAAGGGGTGAAAATGAAATTTGAAAAAAAGGATCCCAAACTTTCTACTTCATACCACTTCCCTTTTAAAAAGAAAGAATCTTGAGGTGATGGAACCCTAGATTGTCATTTGGTGATGATACCTGCATTTTGGCTATTTCTGTGTTGCAGAGAGAAAATAATCCTGAAAAAATTCCAAGAGAGACACCAATGCTTGTAAAACAAAATAAAACACAAAACCTTGGCAAAACACCCAAATCTTATTTTCGTTGAAATTCTTATTCTTTGATCAACAGACCAAGGAACTTAGCACTTGCATCCAGATAGAACAGAGAGTTTTTGCTTTGCAGCCTAGAGAGTGATCAAAGTCTTTAGGCCAGAGCCACTTGAGATCAATAGACCCAATAAAGAACAACGTAGCACAGAATTGGACTATTAGCATTATTTGGAAAAAGTTGAACAATATTTCTTTACTATGTGTAATGCATGAGACACAAAATTAGAAGTGTAAATTTTATTTTTTTATTCCATTTAGAATTAAGCCAACATATACATTATATATTGTATCTATCTACAATCAGGTCTGATCATATCTTTTTCTTGCTCTTCTCTCTAGTGATACCTTTTCAGATAGATTTTTTTAAAAACCTATGACAATGACACCAACATTTTCAGATCTGTTTAAATCACAATTTTGAAATTGTATTATTCCTTAGGAATTCCATTTCATGTATCTCTTTGTCATTTTCTTATCCCCCAAAACTCCTTTTTTAAATTTTGTAACCATTATGTGATTTTATTTACAGAGATTGTAAGTCAGTTGGTTATACCCGAAAGGATGGCAGGCATTCTGAGTCTGACAGTGATTTAAGGGTTTTCCATGAATTATCTCTTCTTGTGAAATAAGATCCAGGAAATACAAATCCTGGAGTTTCCAGCCACTAGGTAAATCAAGATAGATCATTGGATAATGGCCCTAAAAGAATCCTAATCACAGACATGGGAAACATTTTATTAAAAATTCAGACTCCATCCTCGACTGGATTTCTTAAACCTCAAGATACTCAAAGCATCATTTCTACTCTTCAAAACAAAGAAAAAGAGAATGAGGCTTTCCTGAAATGGCAACATCATTTTGAATCTGATCCAAGGGGAGTGAGAGCGAGACTGTGGCGATGACTTTCCTGGCTGGATAGATGGGTGGTAGTTCGGTCCACAGAAATGGGGGAAGATGGAAAGGGCCCAGGTTTGTGGGAGAAAAGATCTTGAACTTTGTTTTGGATATTTTGAGTACAAGCGGCCTTTAAAACATCCAGCAGGTGTGGGTTAGGTTGATGGATACCGATCTTTGAAGGTGGAGATTAGCATTTGCGAGTCGTGGTCACATAGACTGCAGTTTGAGCCTCATTGGGGAGACTGCCCAGAAAGAACTAGTGAAAAAGGAGGGATCCTGAGCTCTAATATTTACATGCCCCATGGAGAATTAACTTATGAACAAAAGCCTGAGAAGATGTAGCCAAAGAAATAGGAAGAAAACCAGGAGAATGTGGAGTCACAGAATTCAAGACCATACAATACTACAGTTAGGCAAGGTGGCTTATTACTGGCCAGTTCTGCTGGGGAAGATGAAGGCTGGAAAGACCTTTGGATTTAGTGGCCTGGAATCACGTGGGCTACTTAGGTAGAGGGGGCTGTGTGGGCAGGGAGGAAATGGAGGCAGGAAGTGCAGATAATACAAGGAGAAGTTCACCTGGAAAGGATGGAATGTGCTTGCCGGAAGTGGAAGTGAGGGGCAGGGAGAGCGTTTGCTTTTTTTTTTTCTTTTTTCAATCTTAAGGTGGAAGAAAATGCTTGTGTTTAAATGATGGGGGAGGGTTCCACAAAAGCAGGAGATGTTGAAGCAAGAGAAGACAGCTAGGATGATTCGCAGGTGCCTCAGGAAATGGGAGGGCTGAGGACTCAACCAGGTGGCCTCATTTGACCTGGGCTAGAGGAGAAAATTCCATTCTTATGGAAATGGAGGGACCCAGGAGAGGCTAGGGCAGAGGCAGGAAAGCACTGGGGACTGGGGATGGGAAAATGAGGGCATTTTTCTCTGATGGCTTCTATTTTCTCTACTAAGTAGTAGAAAGGTCATTTGCTGAGAGTGACAGGGAGGTAAGGGGCAGTGGTCTACAGAGAGCAGAGAAGGTCATGAAAGGTACCACAGACAGTAAGAGTGCTCACTGAGCAGTGAACCATTATAGGGTTGCTGGCAGAGAGTTGAGGGGTGGGCAGATAATTGTAAATCAAAACCCCGATCAGATTCATGCTCAGCAGAGCATGCCTTCTTGGGAATAAATCCAGACAACTTGGTGCCTGGTTTTCGAACACTCCTTGTCTCCAGGTTATAACGGGTGAAATGGTGCCTTCCAGAAAGACATGTCCCTGTCTCAACCCCTGGAACCTGTGAATGCGCCCTCATTTGGAAAAAAGAATGCAGAGATAAGCAAGTTAAACATCTCAAGATGAGATCCTCCCGGATCATCCAGTTGGGCTCTAAGTCCAGTGATAATTGTCCTCATAAGATATACACAGAAGAGAGACACAGGAAGAAAGAGAAGAGAAGAAAGCCCTGTGAAGGTGGAGGCAGACATTGGAGTGATGTGGCCACAAGCCAAGGAATGCCAGGAACCACTTGCAGAAGCTGGAAGAGAAAAGGAAGCATCCTTCCCTAGAGCCTTCGGGGAGAGAGAGGCCCTGCCTTTTGCAATTTGCACTTCCAGAACTGTGAGAGAATACATTTGTGTTGCGTGAGCTGCTAAATTTATGGTACTTTGTTATGGCAGTCAAAGGAAACTGACACACGGCCCTTTCCATGGCACCCTCTCCTATGGCTTGTGGGTCAGCACCCTTCCTGCTCCCCAATTCCCTGCTTTTGGGGTGGTTCTTCAACCCTAAGTCACGCTTCCGTTGCAAGAGGCTGTGGCCTGTGGCCTGAAATCCGTGCTAGACCCCCAGCTCCCGGTTTCTGAGCTACGTGACCTTGGACAAATTCAACTGCAACTGGAACGAAATCACTACTACCAACTCCCGGAGAGTTCCTGGAGGGATCAGTCAAAACAGCTCCCGCCTTGCTTCTCTGTAAACTTTGTTTGCGATTTCCGCTCTAAATTCCCAAGCTGCTCCTACCTCTTCATTGCCATTCTCCTTCATGGGACATCGTTCATTTCAGAGGTGCTGAAGAGGCATTTCTTTGGATCCCCCGGGCTCTGGGTGCTCAGTGCAGCTTCCCGGGGACTCCACTATGCGTGTCTTTGGTGAGAGGGCCCTTTTAGAAACCACAACACAGAGAATAGTAGGTTGCCAGGGTCTCCAAGGATGTTGCTTTGTCTTAAGAGGAAGGTTGAACTTCCACAAAAAGGACCAGGAATGGACTTGACTGCTCCTTCATTTCCTTTTTCTTTCCAACTCCACTTCTCTCTCTCTCTCTCTATTTCTCTCTCTCTCTCTCTTTTGAGAAGGGGTCTCGCTGTGTCTCCCAGACTGGAGTGCAGTGGCACAATCGCAGCTCACCACAGCCTCAACCTCCTAGGCTCAAGAGATCTTCCCACCTCAGCCTCCCAAGTGCCTGGGACTAGATGTGCACACCATCATGCCCTCCAGTTTTTTTGATGCTTTTTTTGGTATAGACCAGGTCTCCTTATCTTGTCCAGGCTTGTCTCAAACTCCTGAACTCAAGTGATCCTCCCGCCTCAGCCTTCCAAAGTGTTGGGATTACAGGTGTGGCCACTGGGCTGGCCTCCAACTCCAGTCCTCTTAAAACTCTCTCCTAGAGCACCGAGAGTGCTTCCTGCCTAGCTTTGTGGGTATGGCTAAAATTTTGGGCTGAAAAGCAAAAATTTCAGAGCTCCAGCTGGTGTGCCCAGCAGGGGTGACAGGGTGTGGCTGAAAACCTGCCAGTGATCAACTTGCACTCAAAGTCCCACATCCAAGCAAACTGGGACTCCAGTGATCAACTTGCACTCAAAGTCCCACATCCAAGCAAACTGGGACAGTTGGTCACCCTTTCCTCAGCCTGAAGCCAGGTCTGCATGCTCTGCAAAAGTCATGTTTCTCTGTGTGGTAAGATGGGGGGAGAAAAACCCCAGCCTTCACCTTCACCTTTTTCTAGTTACAAAGAAGGCGAATTTCGGTTGGAGAGTGGCTCTTCCCTTTTGTGACTTCATCCCTCTGCTCTCTCTTCCCCACTGGGGTTGTGGAAGGCAGCATCAGGGCTCTTTTCTTTCTCTGAAAAAGTTTCATCTTTTCTCCTTGTAATAATAATAATAAATGATCACTGTAGATGCTTTAGGCAATAAAAAATGTAAAGAAGTAAATTAAATTCACCAATAATTTCACCAGCCGGGGTGATGATAATGAGGATGAAGACGATGAAAATGATGATAATTAGCACTTATTGACTATTTTATGTGGCACCATTCTAAGCTTTTTATAGGTAGTAAAACACTTAATCTTCAAAATAGCCCCCCCTTTTTTTTCTTTTTTCTTTCTTTCTTTCTATTTTTTTTTTTTTTGAGGTGGAGTCTTGCTCTGTTGCCCAGGCTGGAATGCAGTGGCATGATCTCAGCTCACTGCAACCTCTGCCTCCTGGGTTCAAGCAATTCTCCTGCCTCGGCCTCCTGAGTAGCTGGGACAACAGGTGCATGCCACCACACCCAGTTAATTTTCCGTATTTTTAGTAGAGATGGGGTTTCACCATGTTAGCCAGGATGGTCTGGATCTCCTGCCCTCGTGATCTGCCCGCCTCGGTCTCCCAAAGTGCTGGGATTACAGGCGTGAGCCACCGCGCCCAGACAAGAACCCTTTTTTTACTGGTGGGAAACCAAGGCACTGAGAGTTTCAATAAATTACCCAAGGCCTCAGGATTGTTATTTGATTTTCAACCGCACACCATGCCTCAAGATAGCAGAGAACTGCGCTGGGGCTCTGTCTTCAGCAGTTCCTAAATTATGTCCTGCCAGAGCCCTGGCGTCCTTTGGGTCACACTCAAGTGTCCTAATGAAAAATGGATGGCTGTGGTTTTTGCCCCAACTCACTGAGACTGTTGAGGGCAAGGAAACAGCCCCCCCCCCAACTTTTTTCTTGCTCAGTTTTACTTCCAAGCTCGTTTTCTTACATCTTCGTAGTCGTGACCACATTTATAAACTCAAATGTGACATTAAACGGCATCTAATTTGACACTAAATAGTATGCTTAGTAGTTTTTGGTATCATTAAACTGTGTTTCTTGGGGTTCCACAAAGAGCCTGCTAACCTCCCATCCCCCTAGCAGGAGGCTGGAGGATGGCGCCTCCCCACAGAGCCTGGAGCATCCCTGGGGCTTCTTCTGGGACCTGTCCTCCTGCTTCCCCGCTCCTTTCAGGCCGCCCTGCCACCTGCCCGGCCTGGGGGATGAATGGGAGCTGTCAGCCTCTGGGCAAAGTTATGGAGACCCACGGGCCGCTGGTTGCCTAAGGAACCGGCCCAGGCGCCTCTCATCCCTCGGGCGTCCTCGCTCCCAGGTCCCTTCAGCTCCCACTTGAGTCTTTGTCTCTCTCCGGACACCCCAGGCCACAGGCCGAGGTTAAAATCCTGCCCCTGGTTCTGTTGTTCTCAGTGGGCGCCGCCTTCTCGGGCCCCCTCCCTGGCCCAGATGACAGCACTTAGTGACCTTTCACACGAGCACTTCAGGCCTTTGTGTGGGGCAATTGGTCTTCCTGCTCTTTCTGTGAGCGGACGCGGATGACAGCATTACAACTGTCAGCCCGCCGGGGCACAGCGGGAGCCATGGGCCAGCAGGGCAGCCAGGGTCCACGCTGCGGCAGTCACAGCCACAGCAGGGTCGGTTAGAGGAAGCTGGGACCGTGGTCGGCCCCCTCACGCCTAGCTCGGGGTGACTCAGGCCTCAAGGAGGCGTGTGCATGCAGGCTCTAGAGAGCAGCGCCCCCACCTCCAAGGAGGAGCTGTGCATATTCAGTGCCACCTGCCTATGGCAAAGGAAGGCCGCATGTCCCAAGATAACTCCTGCCGACCTCTGTGGACACAGACTCAGGGCTGCTCCTGGTTATGACTTAGGTGTGCCACTCCACAAGGAAGTCATCTCATCAGTTTATGTATTTATTTTTCTCTCTATATATATTTTTGAGACAGTGTCTTGCACTGTTGCCTAGACTGGAGTGCAGTGGCTGCAATTGGGGCTCACTGCAGCCTCAACCTCTTGGACTCAAGCGATCCTCCCACTTCAGCCTCCCAAGTAGCTGGGACTACTGTTGTGTGCCACCATGCCAGGCTAATTTTTGTTGTTGTTGTTGTAGAGGCAGGGTTTCACCATGTTGCCCAGGGTGGTCTCAAACTCCTAGGCTCAAGCAATCCTCCCTCCTTAGCTTCCTAGAGTGCTGGGATTATAGGCATCAGCTACTGTGTCAGGCCCATTTCATCTCTTTTGACAGTCAGCCACATAGTTTTCCTTGTTCCAGGTCTACTAGGAAGGAAATGTAAAACACCTTCAGCTCCCTGGAGAAAAGCCCTATGTATATAATCCAGACTACAATAAATATGAGCTATAGTGCTATTATTGACTGCATTACTCCTACTATGATTATTACTATTCTCAGAATTTCTCAGAGCGTTGTATTTCCTGACGCTCTGGTGGAATATTAAAATTAAAGGAAGGGAAATGGAATAATACAGCCCACATAATTCCAGCTACATGAAAATAGAGTTGTATGTTCCAATTATATATGCATAGAACAGACGACTGGAAGGATGCACTACTCACTGTTCACAATTGTTATCCCTGGGAGGTGGGTTATACATGACATAGAGTTTCTTTTTCTCTCTATTTCAGTATGTGTTTGAATTTGACATGAACCTGCATGTCTTTTATAATCAGAAAGAAACAGTAAATGTTTTAAAAATATGCTCATTTGGGAGAGTAGGGAAGGGGGAGAGGTTAATGGGTACAAATACTAGAATAAATAAGACCTAGTATTTGCTATCACACCAGGATGGCCATAGTAAAGAAAATTTTAATTGTATATTTTTAAATATCTAAAAAAGTATAATTGGATTGTTTGTAACACAAAGGATAAATGGATACCGTATTTACCCTGATGTAATTATGCATTGCATGCCTGTTGCCTATATCAAAATATCTTATGTAATCCATATATACACCTATTATGTACCCACAAAATTAGAAATAAAACAGTTTTAAAAATGCTCATTTATATTTTGTGTGATTGTAAAAGACCCTAGGAATGTTCTCTACCTCTCTTCTGTTTATTTGAAAATGAAGCAATTGCTACCTTCCTAGAAGCTGAGGGTAGGTTGCTTGAGAGAGGAAATCTGACTTGACATACACATCCACCTTCAAGAAATGACTTCAAAAAGGGCCAAGAGGCTGGTGCGGTGGCTCACACCTGTAATCCCAGCACTTTCATAGGCCGAGGCGGGTGGATCACCTGAGGTCAGGAGTTCGAGACCAGCCTGGCAAACATGGTGAAACTCCATCTCAACTAAAAATAGAAAAAGTAGCCAGGCACGTTGGTGCGTGCCTGTAATCCCAGCTACTCAGGGAGGCTGAGGGGGAAAATCACTTGAACTCACAGGGTGGAAGTTGCAGTGAGCAGTGATCAGTGTGGGCAACAGAGCAAGACTCCGTCTAAAAAAAAGGGCCAAGAAAGGAACTGGAGTTTGCTCTCCTCCTACCTAAGGTGATGAAATGCAGATGTGGCATATTTTCTGTGCCTTATCCTGCCTTGGAATAATCTAGCAAGTTGTTTTGGGCTGCCAATCTTTTTCCTTCTAATTTGGTGCTAAGGGAAAGGGCAGAATAAGTCCCCGTGTGAGGGCAGATGCCTCAGCTTTGTGCAGTTGCCATTTGTGCTCCCAGAGTGTGGTCTCATTGCATCATCACCAGGAGGACCTCTCTACCCAAGGGTGCCCCAAGAAGCACACACTGAAGGCACGTGTGGAGCTCTGGTTAGCGTCACTTCCGTTTCAGGTAAATAAGAAACCTTCACCGTTCTGTTTCAGGCAACCCTGAGTAAACTCACCGGCATTTTTTCCTTTTTTTGAGACAGAGTCTCGCCCTGTCCCCCAGGCTGGGGTACAGTGGTGTGATCTCAGCTCACTGCAACCTCCAACTTCTCGGTTCAAGTGATTCTCGTGTCTCAGCTTCCCAAGTAGCTGGGATTACAGGCACATGCCACCATGCCCGGCTAGTTTTCACCATGTTGGACAGGTTGGTCTTGAATGCCTGATCTCAGGTGATCCACCTGCCTCGGCCTCCCAAAGTGCTAGGATTACAGGCATGAGCCACTGTGCCTGGTCAGAATTTCTTGCATTTTAGTAGAGATGGGGTTTCACCATGTGGCCTAGGCTGGTCTGAAACTCCTGAGCTCAGGCAACCCACTCGCCTTGGCCTCCCAAAGCTCTAGGATTACAGGAGTGAGCCATCGCACCCGGCTGCATTTTTTAAATCTTCGTCTCATACATCCTCCTCAGTCTTCTAAGACCGTAGATGGGCGATTTGCAATTAACTGAAATCAAAAAGTCTCGTTTTAAGTGTCATAGTGATACGGTGCAAACCTAGAAGGCTATCACTGGGGAGCGTTTTTCTTGGTTACACTTGATGTTGGGCAAGTTATCAAGGCCTCCAGACACTTCAGCTTGTCCGACCTTAGAGCCTGCATTTACACTGATTGGCGAATTGCTCAAAAGAGAGCCACAGGCCATTGCACATCAGCTTGGTCTAGTGACAGGAGTTCATCCATGCTCTACCTCTCCCTCACAAACTCACCTCTCCCAGCCTTTTTCCTCAGTTGGATTGGTTGACATCTGATTGCAGTGTCTTTACAGATGATTAATCTATTCTTTTCAAGGGGCAAATCAAACTCAGAAAATTTCTGTCAACACAAGAAGACAATGGAAAAAAAAGGAAGAGAAATGCTTTAAACCCAAAAGTAGGACTTTGAGAAAAGGCAAGTTGCAGAAGCAAGAGGTCCAGGGACACAGGCTCATCAGGACAGGATGAGGTGCGTGTCTTGCAGAGGCCCAAACACCAAGGATTTCTGATACCTTTTCCTTTATTTTGGCCTCAGAAAACCCCATTTTCTCCCTTTAAAGTCATTTCCCAAATGCTCACCAAAGCTTCTCAAAAAGTTGTTTTTAAAAAATAAAATATAGATTTTATTGTAAAAGCAATTTCTGTTAATTGTTAAAAAAAAAAAGTAAGTACCAAGGAAAAAATAAAAATCAACCAAGTCCCACCATTCAGAGAAAAATACTGTTAACATTTGGTTGACATTTTCTCAAACGTTTCTTTTTTTACACATTGAATTCTATGAATTGCTATAGGGTTGTTTCTCTATCCATCTCTCTAATCAACTAAAGCTCCACATCATTATTTCAAATCATTTCAGATTATTTCAAATTCAGATCATTATAATGATTGCATAGTATTTCATTATAAGTTCATAGCAAAGTTTGTTAAGCTTATCCCATAAGGATGGTCATTTTAGCTTGTTCCTATTTGGTTTTAACTTTTTTTTTTTTTTTTTTTTTTTTGAGGTGGAGTCTTGCTCTGTCCCCCAGGCTGGAGTGCAGTGGCCAGATCTCAGCTCACTGCAAGCTCCGCCTCCCGGGTTCACGCCATTCTCCTGCCTCAGCCTCCCAAGTAGCTGGGACTACAGGTGCCCACCACCTCGCCCGGCTAGTTTTTTGTATTTTTTAGTAGAGGTGGGGTTTCACCGTGTTAGCCAGGATGGTCTGGATCTCCTGACCTCGTGAACCGCCCGTCTCGGCCTCCCAAAGTGCTGGGATTACAGGCTTGAGCCACTGCGCCCTGCCAGGTTTTAATATTAAAAGAAACTGGCCAGGTACAGTGGCTCAAGCCTGGAATCCCAGCACTTTGGGAGGCCGAGGCAGGAGGATTGCTTGAGCCCAGGAGTTTGAGACCAGCCTAGGAAACAAAGCCAGACACTGTCACTACAAAAATTTTAAAGAATTATCTGGGTGTGGCCGGGCGCGGTGGCTCACGCTTGTAATCCCAGCACTTTGGGAGGCCGAGGCGGGCGGATCATGAGGTCAGGAGATTGAGACCATCCTGGCTAAGATGGTGAAACCCCATCTCAACTACAAATACGAAAATCAGCCCGGTGCTGTGGCGGGCGCCTGTAGTCCCAGCTACTCGGGAGGCTGAGGCAGGAGAATGACGTGAACCCGGGAGGCGGAGCTTGCAGTGAACCGAGATGGCGCCACTGCACTCCAGCCTGTGGGACAGAGCGAGACTCCGTCTCAAAAATTATCTGAGTGTGGTGGGGCGCATCTGTAGTCCCAGCTGCTCAGGAGGCTTAGGCAGGAGGATGGCTTGATCCCAGGAGTTCCAGGCTGTGGTGAGCTATGATTGTACCCTGTACTTCAGCCTGGGTCGCAGAGCGAGAATGTCTTGGGGAAAAAAGGAGCAACTTTATGATGAATGTCCTGATACAAAGATCTTTAAGCTCTTTTGCTACGCCTACGTAGAATAAATTATTTGAAGAAAGATTGCAGATTCAAAGGGTAGGCTCATTAATCATTTATATAATATATAATGTATATAATATATAATACATTGTCTATTATAAAATAGAAATACATAAAATTTGCAAGGGATTTTTATGGACCCGAAAAGTTTAGATGTGTTCAGTCCTTGGGCATTGAACAGAGGCTAGCATGTCTTTTAGATACTATACTTAATTTTTACATTCAAGCTGTGGGTACTCGAAATTCCCTGGGGACCCACTCACAGTAAGTGCCTCACCCCTCTAAACCCTGCAACAGGCTTCTATTCCCCAAACCTCTTAGGAGAACTTCCTTTTCGGTGGGGAGCAAAGAAGGAAACAAGCCTTCATTAACAAAGAAGGAAAGAGGAACTGGCTTGTATTGAAAAACAGCCCGGCTGGACTCCATGATGGTTGCTTAAATCTCCAACCCAGGAGCCAGGAGCGAGAAAGCTGCCTTTCCCGCGAGTGAAGTTTAGACCTCAAGAGCTGAATTCTTAAGTTGAAGGCAGAGAAAGTAATAAGACACTGGCTCACTCTAGAAAGTATTTTTTTGTTTGTTTGTTTTGTTTAATTTGTTTTTCTTCTTTTTCTTTTTTGGTGACAATCTGATTACAACTACTCTGTTCTTATTGACCTTATGAGGCTTTTTTTCACAATTTGGAAGAATTAAAAATTACAGCTTCCATGAATAAATATAACTCTTAGCTTCTTCTTACTAACTAAATGCAATTGGGGAATAAATACAGTGAGTGTTCACACACACACACACACACACAAAGAAAAAAGAAAAAAAAAAGAAAAAGGTGAAGAATAGAAAATTGTTTAAGTGGCCAAAGAAACTAACCTATTGTGTGGCAGGCCAAGCTATGCCAGCTATATGTAAATGTAAGCAGTGGCCTGTGTTCCTGTGTCCACTTTGAAGTTGCCATCTGAATTTAATTCTGCCTTTGTGATTAAATCAGGCCATTACGTTTAATCTCACTTAATAGTAAGAAATGTCCTTTGTTGTTTTCTATAGGCAACATATTCTGCCCCTAACATATACAGCTTGGTATTCACACTTTACTATTAATCCCCGATGGCTGATAATTGCTTCATCTCCAAGCCCTCTGTCCAATTCACAAGGGGCTGATTGCAACTATTCTTCCCCTATACATTAATGCACTGTTTGGGTCTTGCTTCTTTGGCTCAGTGAACCCTATCAAGCTGTCCACATTTTCTGGGCATGTGGGTGTATTGTGAGATGTTAAATTAAATTCTGTGTTGACCTCCCTAAACGCCAGAATCTATTAGCCCCTGCAACGTAGCTGATTGACAAGTGGGACTACTTTTCCACTCAAAATCCTGCAATAAGAAACAACAACAACAGGCTGAATATTTTGTTTCTAGGCAGAGTCTGGGATCTTCTTACTGCTGTCTTGTTATTTACATGTTCGTGACTACGGCAGGACCAATTGCATTACTGCCACGATGTTGCTTCATTGATCTTCCATTTGTCTGCCTTATCATTTCTCTGGGAGAAATTGTTAGACCCCCAGAGAATCGCCATGCATTGCTTTAAGGTTTGAAATGGAAATTTCTCCTTTTTGTTTTTTTTCCAAAACTGTTTTGGACGATGAGTCTTAGGGCCTTCACTGTTATCTGTGACATGAATAGCTCAGACATAAAGATCTCAGAGGCAAAATACCAACTGGAACAGGCTTCCTTCCGTCTTTGCTTTTTGCACCTAAGGAAACAGATGCAGCTAATTTTAATGTTAAGCTTTACAAAAGAAAAGAAGCTTTTCTTTCTCTTACCCATTCATTAGCTTGGGCAATAGCTACCAGGCTTTTCATTGTGCTAAATTAGGAACGCTATCATTATCAATTTGACTTTGTGGTCCCAAAAGCACTATTAGCTGCTCATGCCTAGTCCATATTAAGTACATATAGTACCTAGAGTGAGAATGCTACCCAGAGCCTATACGTAGCTGCCTCCTCCTGCCAAGAGCTTTGTCCAGCTTTACACATTCTCAGCCTCCCAGCTGCTGGTGGGACTCTTGGGAAATTCATGTGGCTATTTTAAATTTTTTCTGATTTTAAAAGTTATCTCATAAAAGTAATTTTATTTTTATATATTATGTAGCTATAATGTATATACTATATAATTATATAGGTAATAATTGTAGAAGAATTTTCTTATATTTACCACAGGAAGATCTTAAAAGTTTGGAAAAACTAAAGAAAATATAAAAATCATTCTAAATCCTACAGATACAGCTGTCATTATTATTTTGGTGTATTTTCTTTTCCTTTCTTTTAGACAGAGTTTCGCTCTTGTTGCCCAGGCTGGAGTGCAATGGTGCGATCTCGGCTCACCACAACCTCCACCTCCCAGGTTCAAGCAATTCTGCCCCAGCCAGCCTCCCAAGTAGCTAGGATTACAGGCAAAGCGCCACCATGCCCAGGTAATTTTGTGTTTTTAGTAGAGACGGGGTTTCTCCATGTTAGTCAGGCTGGTCTCGAACTCCCAACCTCAGGTGATCTGCCCGCCTTGGCTTCCCAAAGTGCTGGGATTACTAGCGTGAGTCACTGCGCCCAGCCTATTTTGGTGTATTTCCTAGAATAGCTTTCTTCTGTAATTTACATGTGAATAGACTGGTAATACAGATTAAAAATACACACGTAATGTTTTTGGATTTCCAAAGTGTTTTTATTAAATTAAACGTTAAATAATCGAGGCCTTGAGAAATGTGTGCCCTGGAGTGAATAATTCCCTTATTTTAAAAATAAACCTTTTATTTTGGAATCATTTTAAGTTTACTGAAAGGTTGCAAAAATAGTTCAGAGAGCTCCCCATACTCCTCACCCAGCTTTCCCTATTGTTAACAGCTTACATAACTACATTTGTCCCAACTAAGAAACACATTATTAATTTATTATTATTACATGTTAATATATTAGGTTATTATATATAATATATGTAATTAGGAGTGTACATTTTCTTAACCTGCTTCCTTCACCATGTAAGTAAACATTTTCTATGTCTGTAAATATTCTCATTATCATTTTTTGAAAGAAGAAACTAAGGTAATAAGTATGACCGTCGAATCAGTTAGGTTCCAGGTAAAATACAGTGTCTAATCAGAAAGTATCTGTCTAATCTGGTAGTGCCTCATCAGAAGGCTGCTTCCAGCAAAGCCCTGGTCATGGGGGCACCCTCTGGAGGGGAGCTTTACCCAGGAGCACCCCGTCCCCAGCCAGGAATCTGCCCCAGTATCCATGCCAGGGTCTACTGAATGCCTTTGGCGGCATCAGCCGTGAGCTTGGGTCTGGCCTTTGCAAAGGAGATTCTGAATGTGAGCAAAGGGATCCCTGGCATTATCATTTCCAGCTTCTCTTTTTAAACATTACTTTGAAGATAGAATATTTTCATTATAGAAACTTTTGAAAATGTATATAGAACAAAAGAAGCAAGCATAAATAGTTCCTATGCAACCACTCAGAGATAACCGCTGTCAACAAGTAGTGAGGTATTTGGAATCACACTGCTTTATAATTTACTTTTTCACTTACATCAGAATCGTTTTCCTCTAATTTAATATTCTTATAAATATTCACCCCAGGGAGTGGCATAGAATTCTATCCTATGACTTTATCTTAATTATTTGATACTACCTTACATTTTTGGATCTTCAGGTTGTTTCTAGCTATTTCCTATTATAAAAGGTACTGTGATTTTTTCCTATTATATTTTTCCTTTGTATATTTTTTCTATTATATATATTTTCCTATTATAAAGGGTGTAACTAGGTAACACACCTTATTATTTCCTCAGGAAAGATTCTCAAAGGTGGGATTAGTGGGTTAGATAGAGGTTGCCCAGTTGGTGCCTTTCCTGAGTGCTGTTTTCCAAGAGCTTCAGAAATAAACAAAAACAAAAGCAAAAAAAAAAAAAAAAAAAAAAAAAAACCCTGAATTTCACTGCATTTGGTGGCCGAAACATTGTGAAAATGAGATTCTCAGAAGAAAACACCAAACCCTCATCATGTCTTTGGAAAACTGATTAGAAAGTTCTGTCTGGTCAACTGTGATCCCACACAAGCAGACAGGTGTGTACAGGAGTGGGGGAATCAATAGAGACACCAGCACCCCAAAAAGACTCCCAGGACCTGGCAGAAAGATGATCAAAATAAAAAATAAGGGCTGGACGTGATGGCTCATGCCTATAATCCCAGCACTTTGGAAGGCTGAGGTGGGCAGATCACTTGAGAACAGGAGTTCAAGACCAGCCTGGCCAACATGGTGAAACCCCATCTCTATTAAAAATACAAAAATTAGGCGTGGTGGCACATGTCTGTAATCCCAGCTACTTCGGAGGCTGAGGCAGGAGGATCGCTTGAACCTGGGAAGTGGAGGTTGCAGTGAGTGGAGATCATGCCACTGCACTGCAGCCTGGGCGACAGAGCGAGACTCCATCTCAAAATAAATCAATAGGAGGAAACAAAATAAGCAATCACACATTGTCATTTGGTGGCTCAAAATCATGTTACTGCTGTGAATTATTACATGTTGAAGAAACACACACAAGATCAAAGCACGTGTAAGTTACATCAAGCTCTTCACTTCTTCACGCAGAGCTGGGACTTGTTACTGCCCACATTACCGCTGTGTTGCTGGGCTCTCAATTCCAGGATACTTTTGAGCTTGAAGCCTGTGTGAATTTATTACAATTGAATGTGTCTGAGTTATCCCTACATGATGATGGTTCTGCTATCTTATTGAATGAGAGTTGCTGATTTTGGTATTAGTTTATGCTAAGTTGAATATGGGATTAGACATATAATAATAATTATTATATATATATATTTTTGAGACTGAGACTCACTCTATCATCCGGGCAGAAGTGCGGTGGCACAATCTCAGTTCACTGCAACCTTGAACTCCATGGCTCAAGCGATCCTCCCGCCTCACCCTCCTGAGTAGCTGGGACTACAGACACACGTCACTATGCCTGGTTAGTTTTTGTGTTTTTTATAGAGATGGGGTTTCAACATGTTGTTCAAACATATCCTGAACTCCTGATCCTGCCCACCTCAGCCACCCAGGCATACGATTTTTAAGAAAAAGTTTCTAAAGCATTTTGCCAAGTATAAAAGAGGAATGTTTTAAAGTTGTGCTGAAAAAATATAAGAAAAATGCTAAAACTATATCAGCCTCAGGTACATTTGTTGTAACACTGTGTTAATTAAAAATAAAGTCTACTAGCTCTATAAAAGTCACAATCCTCTGGCCGGGCACAGTAGCTCAGGCCTGTAATCCCAGCACTTTGGGAGGCCGAGATAGGCGGATCACCTGAGGTCAGGAGTTTGAGACCAGCCTGGCAAATATGGGGAAACCCTGTCTCTACTAAAAATACAAAAATTAGCCAGGCAAGGCGGTGGGTGCCTGTAATTCCAGCTACTTGGGAGGCTGCAGCACGAGAATCTCTTGAACCCGAGAGGCAGAGGTTGTAGTGTGCCGAGATCGTGACACTGCACTCCAGTCTGGGCGACAAGAGCAAGTCTCCGTCTCAAACAAACAAACAAACAGACAAACAAAAGTCACAATCCTCAGCAAACACCGTCTATAGTGGGAGTTGATTTTAAATGGATTGAATGGGGCAAGCTCCACAAAGGGTTTGTTTTAGCTCAGGCATGGCACTATCCTTCACCTCTAACTCCTGGGAGAGAGAAGCCAAACAGTGAATGTCTTAACGAAATAAAAACATATGCCAGGAAATAGAAAGATGGACTATACGTTCATAAAATAAGAAGACTAGAGCTTCCTTGGGCACCCATGTGGTCTGTGGAACTGGCCTTTCCTGTGTTTGAAATGCACGTTTATTTTGCATTTTGCAAACATGGGTATTCCTAAGCAAAGCCCTCAAATCGTGTATTTATTTCACAGCATAAGATTGGTAGCCAGAGGAGCTATCGGCATTGTGTTCTCAACATTTCAGTTCTGTTATATAAATTCTTCAGAGATCTGGGAAAGAGTTTACTTTCTGGAATGTTCTTGTTTTCTATTCGAACACACAATTGGAGCAGTTAGATTAAGATTGCATTCTGCTGCCTGACTCTCTGATAATCTGCCTTCCTCTCTTGTCTTTCTCACTGCATCCTCTGTCCTGCCTTATCTTCCTTCCCCTGCTCTCTCCCTCGCTACTCCCCGTGTTTATCTAGGGTCTGCTCTATTTTCGGGGACCCTGGAGAGAGCAAGGTGAAGTGAGATCTCATCCCTGTCCTGGAGGACATGCAAGGGAGAGGGAGGTTGTCTCTGCCTGAGTGGTCAGAGAGACGTGGGGCTGGCATTGACGCCAAGTCTGAAGAGTTTATAGCACTCTTTGGGAGGGACAAAGGGGGCACATGGAGGCTGACTGGATGGTGGAGCGAGCGGCAGTGTGAGCAGCTGCGAAGGCGGGGAGTGGCAAGTGCTGCGTTGGCAAACGCTGTGCCTGAGGGAAGAAGAGGGGAGTAGAGCAAGCTTGGGGGGCAAGTTGAGGAGGAGAGTGGTCCTGGGTGACTAGCCATGGGTTGGGATTGGGAATTTCTGTGTTTTTGGTATTCTGTTCTACAGGGATTTGGCTCATCAGACCGATAAATGTTAATCAAAAGCGCTCAGCCGGCTGGGTGTGGTGGCTCACGCCTGTAATCCCAGTACTTTGGGAGGCTGAGGTGGGCGGATCACTTGAGATCTAATACAGGTCATATGTCTACTTTTTTGAGAGGCTCCCCAGCTCCTCATGGAAGATGGAGAAGCCAGCTGGGTGTACGCATTAGTCACATATTTCAGCCAAACAGTCTAACAAGACACAGGGATGAAACCCTTCACTTCTACCAAACTGGAGGATTATTTTTTAACAGACAACCTTGTACTATCGTGAGTCTGTTTATGCCATTGAAATGCCATTGCATAATCTAGTCGGCTTTGATGATATAAATAATATCTGCTTCCCTAAAGGAAACTGTCCCTGGGCCCACAGGGATCCTGGGGTGGTCTCATAGGGGTTGTGTGGCTGGAACCCCATGTGATAACTCAAGATGGAATCAGAAAGTCTCCTGGCAGGCTGCTTCTCACTATGGCCCTGCTATGGCCCTGCGGAGAGCCACTGTGAAAGCTCCCGCCACAGCTGGCTGGAGGAGCTGATCAGTACGTGTGTGTTCATGGGATTCCTGTGCAGGCCCACAGGCCAACTGTGAGCACTGTGCCGACTTCAGGAAGCGAGCTAAGAAGTTTGAGGCCCATTGGGTTTTGAAGCGGAGGTGTCTTTTCTACCGGAGCTGTCCCTCCAAACTGAAGTGATTGACTTTTCAGGCCTTGTGTCTGTGGTCCCTGTACGTCTCCAGGTCAGACAGGAAGGCAGCATTGGACTCTCATTTTAAAATTAGAAAACGGATACTAATGTCCTCACGGCCTCCAGATTCCCTACTTTTTTCTCCTTCTTTTTAAACCTAGAAGCCTATGGGGGATGATTAGAAATGATGTAATTTGAGAGGAAAAAATATTGTCAAAGAGCATCTGAAACTTGGCATCATGGCTCCCCCGCCCCCCGGGAAGTATTCCAGCTATTCCTGGCTGAACCCGTTGTGAATATTCCCAGCATCATTCCCTGAATACAGGCTCCCAAATCAGGAAGGAGCTTCGATGATCACCCTTATCGATGGGGTTGAGATCATTGTGCAGGGGCTTGAGGGAGCCCCATATTTTGCTTTTCAAAAGAAAAGGGCCCATGAGTTTTATATCTACTCTCCCAGCAACCCCCACAAACCTCCCTCACCTTCTGCCAGCCAAGAGAAATCTGAGTATTCCAGGTTTCTTTGAAATGGAAACCTCAGTAAATGAGATCCAAGACTGACTTTATGAATTTGTTTCAATGCTGACTCCTGTTAAATCAACAAAGAATAAAAAATAAAGAAGAATTGAAATGTTGGAACGACAGTCCATGTTTACAGTTTAGCACAACAGCGTTGCCCCAGAAATCAGTGAGAAAATTAGAGTGAGGATTGAGCTTTTGGTAACTGTCTATATTATTTTGGCTTTTGGAACTCATACTATTTGTTTGTCCTTCAATCTGGCACGATTTTGTAAGCTACTTGAAGACAGAAGCAGAGTTTAAAGGGACTGGAGCTCTCTGCACAGGTCAGTTTGCTCATTTCAAGTGTGGATCATAAACCTAGAATCTCCAGGAGCAGCTGAGGTGGGCTGGGGTAGTGCAGAAGGGAATAGAGGAGACCATGGCCCGACGAGGGTGTTTTATCCTCCTTCAGCTCTAACTTACTGGGCCATGTAGAAGCTGGGCCGTGTGACCGTGTCTTCTAATTTTTCTAGAGAAATTCAAGATCTGCATTTTTCATGAAAAATCTTCCAATTTGCAAATGTTGATGACTAGTTAATGTAGTTGATAGAGTTCAACTCAGTTGAATTAGTTCAACATACACCTGCAGCTGCTTTTACCCACAGGCATTTAAGGCTGCCTTTGGTTTAGAAACTAGTTTAGAAACTGGAGACTCTCAGGCAGCACAGCCACTGACACTGGATCCTCTCAAGTCAAGTCGTTCCATCCCTGGGCAGCCATGCACAGCCGGCTGTGCTCGCCTGTGGAGTTTTAGAAACTGCATACCCACCCAGCCTCAACCCCAGCCCAGAGTTCTTCAGGAGTGGAAACTAGACGAGTACCTGTTTTTATAAAATTATTATTCTTATGATTATGAGGCAGCATCTTGCTCTGTCACCCAGGCTGGAGTGCAGTAATGTGATCAAAACTCACTGCAGCCTCAAACTCCTGGGCTCAAGGGATCCTCCCCATTAGCTGGGGCTACATGTGTGTGCCACCATGCCCAGCTAATTTTTTTTTTTTTTTTTTTGGTAGAAATGAGGTATTGCTGTATTGCCCAGGTTGGTCTTGAACTTCTGGGCTCTAGTGATCCTCCTGGGTTTCCCAAAGTGTTGGGATTACATTACAGGTGCGAGCTACTGTGCCCAGACTGAAATTATATTTTGCTGTGGTAAAATATTCATTAATAAAGCTTACTGTCTTAACCATTGTTTAAGCATACAGTTCAATGGCATTAAGAAGATGCACATTGCTGTGCAGCCATTACCACCATCCATCTGCAGAGCTCCTCTCATCTTGCAAAACCAGAACTCTGTCCCCATTAAACAGCTCCTCATTCCCTCCCCCAGCTCCTGGAAGCCATCATTCTATGTTCCCTCTCTATGAATTTGTTCTACGCTAAGAACGTCACGTAAACAGAATCATGCAGTATCTGTCTTTCTGTGACTGGCTTATGTCACTTAGCATAATGTCCTCAAGGTTTATCTATGTTGTAGCATGTGTCAGCATTTCCTTCCTTTTTTTTTTTTTTGAGATAGAGTCTTGCTCTGTCGCCCAGGCTGGAGTGCAGTGGCACAATCTCATCTCACTGCAACCTCTGCCTCCTGGGTTCAAGCAGTTCTCCTGCCTCAGCCTCCTGAGTAGCTGGGACTACATGTGCCCGCCACCATGCCTGACTAACTTTTGTATTTTTAGTAGAGATGAGGTTTCACCATGTTAGCCAGTCTGGTCTTGATCTTCTGACCTCATGATCCGCCCACCTTGGCCTCCCAAAGTGCTGGGATTACAGGCGTGAGCCACCGCACCCAGCCCTTCCTTCCTTTTTAAGGCTGAATAATATTCCATTGTATAGATGCACCACATTTTGTGCATCCGTGTGTATGTCAGTGGACACCTGGGTTGATTCTGCTTTTTGGCTATTGTGAATAATGCTGCCGTGAACTTGGGTGTAGAAATATCTGAGTCCCTGTTTTCAATTCTGGACGTGCTGTTTTTAAAGGTAGTGATTCTGATGAACTCTCTTACCTGGCAGTAGCCGGTCCCTTCTCTGCACTGCATTTCAGCCACATCGCCTGTTACATCACATCCACCTGATTGTTACAGGTAAATGCCTAGGTGCAAGGTTCTGACTCTAGGTGACCTAGCAGAAAAGGAATCAATGGAGGGAGAGTGGCCAGCTCATCAACTCAAGGAGGAGGCTGAGGAACCCACTTCAGGGGCAACCAGGACAAGCGAGATCCTGCTGCAGGAGTAGTCTACTTTGGATGCCACCACTCTCCCCATTGCCACTGGACAGTAGCTGCTATCACAGCTGGATTCCACCACTGGACTCTAGCCCAGGTGGTCTCCACCACCGCCCACAGGTGCTCGTCTCCATTCTTCTGAAAGCTTGAGTCCGCTGCGGCCACCACAGATGTTCCCAACTAAGCCCCCTGCCTATACATCAACCCCCTGAGATCCAGCATCCTCGGCAGGAGTATTTGATTGGCCTCACTTAGCCCATGGGCCCAAGCTCTAGGTGCCCAGGGTTGGGGAGAGGAAATAGATGCCACCTTTGGCTTCCAGAGGGGCCATGGGAGCCCTGCCTTTTGTGTGGCTGGGGATTCATAAGAACAGTCCTCAACCTGCTGTGTGCTGGAGCTGGCAGGACCCACTCACCAGAACGCTTGTCTCTTCCCAGCTCCAGGTACAGGGACATCACACTGGCAGCCTGGATTGGGCCACGATGGGAGTATTTACACCAAAGAAATGGGCAAAAAGGACAAACTGGGGCTTTGCTGTTCCTTCAGAGAGCCATTTTGCCAGCACACCATTTGTTCGTATACCAGACAGTCAAAGTGACAGGTGTCATCTTTGAAATAAATAGTCAGTCATCTCTGAAAATTAAATTGTTGAACTGAGTTGAAGAAAAGAAGAGAGAGAGAGAGAGAGCAGAAATAAGCACACACACACAAAGCTTGGATGCATATCTGCAGCTGCATAAACAATTTAGAGCAATGCCATCCAGTAGAAATAGAATCCAAGCCACATATGTAATTTTAAATGTTCTAATAGCTATGTTAAATAATTGAGAGAAACATAACATTAATTTTAATAATGTATTTCATTTAACCAGTATGTCTAAGAGGTTACCATTTCAGCTTATAATCAATATAAAAATTATTAATGAGATAGTTTACATTTTTTTCCTCTATGAAAAAGTATGTATTTCTAGCACGTATTTCACACCTGTGGCACATCCCAGTTTGGATGGACACATTCCCAGCGCTCAGGGGCTCCATGTGCCTAGTAGCTGCCACATTGGACAATGTAGGCCTAATGTATTTCAATAATGCTGTATGATGGTCTTCAAACTATCTCCCAGTGGTGGGTTATGAAGGACCGACTGTGTTCCTCTCTAACAGAAGTGGAGAATTAGAAATTCTCAAACCGAATGAAAGTGAGTTATGCATCTGCCCGTCTGCAATTGGCTGATCTGGGTAGAGGGTTGGTCATTTAATGAGGATCCTATCTTATGAACAAATCATAAATATTGCTGATGGTGTCAAGCATAACCTTGCAAATGTATATGTGTGTGGGATGAGGTGGAAGAGGGAGAGAAGACAGGGCACCGTAACCTCAGGTGAGTGAAGATGTCTAAAAGATCCTCGCAGAACTACTAGGTTGGTTCTTCCCACTTTCCAGAAAACATGTCTACAGGGTGAACACATGGAGATGCCAGAGGGAGGGGCACCTGGAGACAGCATAGGAGCTCTGGGGCCCTCCTCCATGCCATGCCACTGTCCTCCTTCACCTGGATCCTTTGCAATATCCTTTATCATAAACTGGTAAACATCAACAGAAAACATGTCTACCATATGTGCCTGCCAAGTGAACAGCTAGTCCCTGTTTAAAGACCCTCATGGAAACAGGTGCTTGCATTAGTGTTGGCAGGAATGTTCATTTTGGAGGGCAATTTGACAACAGCTATGGACATTTCAAACAGGCAAACTCTTCAGCACAAGTGTTTTACTACAATGATTATAGATAGGAAAGTCCAACGCACAAGCCAAACTACATGAGCAAATGTATTATTGCCAATACTGAAAATAAGGAAAATGGCCCTCCACGAGGGACAGGTTATGTCCATTCTGTGGAACACGTGGCAGCCGTCACAAAATGGGACCTACGTATAAATGACGTGGAAAGAAAACCACAGCATATGTGGAAGTACACAAAGAAAAAGGCAAGTCGCCAATCTGAATAATATACTATTTTTGTAGGAAAAATGTTTTTAGTGCAGGCATTGAAAGGAAAATTTGGAAGAAATACAATCAGGTTATATGCAGGTGTGGAACTATGATAGGAGGACTCAGGGAGGGAATTTTACTTTATATACATTGATAATGTTTGAAACTCTACAATGATCTTGCACAGGTTCTATAATCATAGAAAGATATAAAATAATAAACAGACACAAAAACATAATTTAAAAGAAAAACACCAGCTGGGCCCAGTGGCTCATGCCTGTAATCTCAGCACTTTGGGAGGCTGAGGGGGGTGAGGTCAGGAGTTCAAGACCAGCCTGGCTAACATTGCAAAACCCCATCACTATTAAAAATACAAAAATTAGCTGGGCATGATGGCAGGTGCCTGTAATCCCAGTTACTTGGGAGGCTGAGACAGGAGAATCACTTGAACCCAGGAAGTGGAGGGTTACAGTGAGCCGAGATTGTGCCATTGCACTCCAGCCTGGGCAACAGAGCAAGACCCATCTCAAAAAAAAAAAAAAAAAAAAGAAAAAGAAAAAGAAAAACAACCAGTGTTGCTGAGGCCACTGGGACACACGTTCTCGGGCTCTCCATGTGGGAGTGTAGATTGATTCTGCCTTGCTGGAGTGACCTACTTGACAAATGCATTTGCTGATTCTACCCTAGAAGTTAATCCAAGGAGAAACTGATTTAGAACTTTTCTACGTATGTGCAAGGATGTTCATTACTGTATGATTTATATAAAAATGTTGAGGGGGGATGAAATGTTCATTTATAGGGAGATATTTCAATAAATCACAGGGTAAGCCAGGTGTGGTGGCTCAGGCCTGTAGTCCCAGCTACTCAGGAGGCTGAAGTGGGAGGATCACTTGAACCCAGGTGGTCAAGGCTGCAAGGAACTATGATTGTGCCACTGCACTTCAGCCTGGGTGACAGAGTGAAAACTTGTCATAAATAAATAAATAAATGAATGAATAAAATCACAGGATAGCACACATTGGGATCCCCAGTTAAAAGAGTTATATAAGGATACATTTATTGGCACAGAAAGGTATCATGATATATTACTAAATGAATAAAGCAAACTGTAAGCCTGCCTGTACAGTTTAATTCCAATCTGTATCATATATTTGATTATATGTGTGCATTTGCAAAGAAAAAAACCTGTAACTACATACATCAGGTTATCATCAGCAGTGGGTTTCTCAGCGTGGTGAGATTACAGACAGTTTTTGTCTTCTGCATTCTTTTTAAAATGGTCTAATTTATTTACAATGAGTACACATAATCCCTTTATTATTCAAAAAAAATGATGGGGCCGGGCCCGGTGGCTCAAGCCTGTAATCCCAGCACTTTGGGAGGCCAAGGCAGGCAGATCACGAGGTTAGGAGATGGAGACCGTCCTGGCCAACATGGTGAAACTCCAGCTCTACTAAAATAGCCGGGCATGGTGGTGCTCACCTGTAGTCCCAGCTACTCAGGAGGCAGAGACAGGGGAATCATCTGAACCCACAAGACGGAGGTTGCAGTGAGCTGAGATTGCAACACTGCACTCCAGCCTGGCAACAGAGCAAGGCTCCATCTCAAAAAAAAAAATAAAAACTAAAAAATAATAATAATGATAATAATAATGAAGATCTCTATTTCAAAAATTACAATTGAGAATAGCTGCAAACTCTCCCTTTCTTTCCCTCCACAACAGTTTCAAGGTAGAAATGGTGAAGCCGTCATCCTGGTATCACTGACTATGAATGCCGTGTGTAATGTGTGGACTGCCACCCAATGTCTGTGAATCTTGTTTTAAAGCCTTTAACACTGTTTCAGTTGTGAATCATGGAATGTCATTTGATCTACAATGGCCAAGCACGATTAACAAATTCTCACATGGGGGCTCTTTTTAAAATTCTCTGTGGTGTGTATGTGTTTAATTTAATTTATTATTATTATTTTTTTCCCAGACAGAGATTGGCTCTGTCACCCAGGCTGGAGTACAGCGGTGCAATCTCCGCTCACTGCAACCTCCGCCTCCTGGATTGAAGCGATTCTCCTGCCTCAGCCTCCCAAGTAGCTGGGATCACAGGTGCGCACCACCACGCCTGGCTAATTTTTGTATTTTTAGTAGAGACGGGGTCTCACTATGTTGGTCAGGCTGGTCTTGAATTCCTGACCTTAGTGATTCACCCGCCTCAGCCTCCCAAAGTGCTGGGATTACAGGCATGAGATACTGTGCCCAGCCTAATTTTAAAAGCAAACAAACATCCAAGTTTTTAGGGGACGGGTATGGAGTTATTCCAGCTGGAGGCTGTTTAGGGTTATCAAGGCTGTTTAGGGTTGTCAAGGCTGTTTAGGGTTGTCAAGGCTGTTTAGGGTTATCAAGGCTGTTTAGGGTTGTCAAGGCTGTTTAGGGTTATCCCTGCGTGCAGTCATGCCCATTGTGCCTTTTTACAAGGCCCATGGTAAGCATTTTTCAAATGAACGGATTGATTTTAAAATCTGAGTGTAACATTGAACACATTCTGGAGTCTTTCAGACAACAGCAGCATTAAAGATTGGCTCTCTCTCTGTTCGTTGTCTTGTTGAACCATCTCCCAAGACAAGATTTAAGATTTTGGTGTGAGGGGCAGCAGTTTGTTGTGAGCATCAGCTGTTGCTTGGAAAGCAAAATCCCTTTATTTTTTCCAATTCAGGTGACATGGGGCCACGTTCCCTGGCTCACTATGTTTGATTTTCAAGTGTGCTGTGATTCAATGGCCCCAGGAGTCAACAGGCTTCTCAGCCCAGGTGATATGCTGCCACCTGGTGAGGGGGGAATGTGGGGGTTGGGAGGCACAGAGCCAGGGCTGAAGACCTGGGCCTGGTGGAGGGAGGTGCTCGCCCCCACCCCACACACACCCCCACCCCAGGGCTTCAGACATTGAGGCCAGAAGCTTTGCTGGACGGGACAGACCGCAGGACAACAGCTCACTCCAGCCTCACCACCTGCCCTCTCTTTTGTTGGGCTCAATTCCCTCCTCTGTGCTCCTCTGTGGGCCCCAAGCCCTTAGCACAGGCCTGGCACTAACTAGCATCCCTGAGAAAATGCTCAGCAAAAGTTCAAAGGACTATTATTGCTACAGCTACTACTATGACTATTTCTAGAGGTTTGCTTAAAGCAAAACAAACTCACACCTGTGGTATCACAGATCCTGCATTCCTCATGAGGGCCTGCCCCACGGCTCTCCCGAGTAACAGCTGAATGGAATGGGAATCATTCCCTCAACAGACAAAACGCAGCTCCCACCCAGAGCGGGGGAGATGAGACTTGCCCGTGGACACGTCTGCAGCGAGAATGGTTCCAGGAGCTCTGCTGAGCCCTTGTGTGCCTCACTGAATCCCACGAGATCAACACATTATCGCCGCCATTTTACAGATGAAGATGTCAAGGCTTAAGGAGGTAAAGCACAAGGTAAGGAAGCTAGGAAGGGTAGGGCAGGGATTTGAAGGCAGAGGCCTCCTGATGCCAGGGCTGTCCACCAGGGCACAGCGCCGCCCCTGTGACACCCTGTCGCACTGTCCTGGAATCAGCCAGCAGAGGCAATGTCTGTGGAGATTTGAATCCGCCCCGTGCCTGGCTGTCATATCAGTGAGCTAATATCAGCTTTTCCTCCATCTGGCCAAGAGTGGGCAGGGACAGTGGGGCAGCTGTGGGAAACCAGGGGGAGGGGAGCAGGGGGTTTGGTGGTGGAATCTGAGAAAAATTGGTAGCACTGCTCCTGTCTGTATTTAAACATTTTATATTTTGTTAATCATGAATTTTTGCATCAATTTTGATTTTATATATGTGTGTGTATATATATAGTTTTCTACTATATATATGTATGTGTATATATATGGCAACTATAAGTATATGTATATAGTTGTTGTTTATTTTTTAATTGAGACCGAATCTCACTCCAGGCTGGAGTGCAGTGGTGTCATCTCAGCTCACTGCATACCTCCACCTCCCAGGTTCAAGAGATTCTTATGCCTCAGCCTCCCGAGTATCTGGAACTATAGGCACCTGCCACCACACCCAGCTAATTTTTGTGTTTTTAATAGAGACGGGGTTCACCATGTTGGCCAGGCTGGTCTCGAACTCCTGACCTCAGGTGATCCACCCACCTTGGCCTCCCAAAGTGCTGGGATTACAGAAGTGAGCCACCGTGCTCAGTCTTTTAAAAAAAATTGTATTAAAATATTCTTTATTAAGATAGCTGAGTTTTTTTGGGGCCCCCTTCAATTTTGTGCCCATAGAAAGTGCCTCACTTACCTAATCCTGGCCCTATTTGCTTCTCAAGGCCCACTTTCTTCTTAAGACCCAAGTAGCAAAACGCAGTTCAAATCTAACTATAGTATTTTACTTTGAGAGACAAACTTAATTAACTTAATCAGAATATTTTTCTGACTCTGTCCTGTCAACCAGTGTGAAATGGCAAATTAATTAATGAGTCTGAACCAAAACATAGTTACTATTTAAAACTTTAACATTAATAAAATCTTGGTTCCCCTGCCTTTCCTCCCTTCCCTTCCCTCCCCTCCCCTCCCCTCCCCTCCCCTCCCCTCCTTCTTTCTTTTTTATTTTAACAAGTGTTTCTGTGTAGCAAACACAGGCTGAAACCTGCTTTGGGTGACACGCTCTGAATTTAGATGACCACAAAATCTATTTTGAGAAATAATGGCTCACTTATTAATCACTCGTGCCGACACCTAGTAGGTGGGCGCTCAATAAGTGTTCGTTGGCCAAAGGAATGACTACTAGGGACAGACCCCAGCCTCACTGGCAGGGAGAGCCTGGCCCCCAGCACCTTGCCGCAGAGGCTCCCCTGGGCCTGACTGAGCCCCATTCAGCCCCCATGTGCAGAGGATGACTCAGCCGGTGACTTCATTCACCCAGCCTGGTGTTTATCCACTCGCCACAAACCGGTTGATACTGTTTGGAGCTACCCCGAGGTGACGCTCTGCTGGTGGAGAATGACATGCAGTCAGCTTGTGGCCTCTGGGGCCAAAACAGCTGAAACGTTGTGGCTTCTGAAGAACCCATTGTCTGCTGGTCAAGCCTGAGGACAAGCAAGGTCCTGGTGCTGCCCCCCAGCTCCCTCCGAGAGGCATTTTGGCTCCCGTGTGGGGTGTGGGTGCGTGTGGGTGCGGGACAGACCACAGCAGGGGGCCCTAGCAGGGCTCTGACCCCATGCTTGGAAGAATGGGGCCTGGCATGGGGTTCCCTCATAGAAGCCCTTCCAAAAACACTGTGGAGGTCCAGTTGGAGCTGGAAGGAGCTGAGGAGTTTAGAAGGCAGCTTTGCTGATTCCAAATGCATTCTTACTTGGTACCATCTGATGCTGTCATGGGCCCTTGTAATAGATTGCAAGAGAAGATGGGAATGACTGAGCATACACTGGTGCTTTTTTTATTTCTTTTGAGACAGAGTCTTACCCTGCTGCCCAGGCCAGAGTGCAGTGGTGTGATCACAGTTCACTGCAGCCTCAGCTTCCTGGACTCAGGTGATTCTCCCAACTCAGCCTCCCCAGTGGCTGGAGCTACAAGCACACCACCCCACACCACTACTTTTTTGTATTTTTTGTAGAAACGGGGTTTTGCCATGTTGCCCAGGCTGGTCTCGAACTCCTGGGCTGAAGCCATCCTCCCACCTCAGCCTCCCAGAGTGCTGGGATTACAGGTGTGAGCCACCACGCCCGGCCTCACACTAGTGCCTTTGAAAGCAGCTGTCACAGTACACATCACCATGGAAATAATCAATTTCCAGACAACGGAAAAAATTCTGTCAGTGGCAACAAGAAAAGCATCAGCAGGCACAATAGGCACTGTGCTTAACGGTTTATCCCACTGCCTCATTTAACCCCCAGGAAGGTGGGTCCTGTTATTACCCTGACCTTACAGAGGAAGAGACTGAGGCACCGGAGCTCAAGTAGCCTACTGAGGTCACACAGCCATGAAGTGGAGTGATCAACTGGAGGCACAACCAAATCAGGCAACACACAGCCAGGTCTTTAAAGGAAGAGGGAGGAGGGAAGACAGGAGGATGGGAGAGGAGATTGGTGCCTGATTGTGTTTGGACACAGCAGGGTTCTCAGGAGCGGAGGATGGGAGGGGGAAGGTCGGGCATCCATCTCTCCCATCTCTGTTACAGTAGCCAGCCCCACACGCCTTCCCCTACAGCCTCGCCAGGGCAGTTCACGGTTCAAAGCCGACAGCCCATCATCTGAGTTACTGTAATATAAAATACAAAAGGCATCTCCAATACCCTCACAGCCCCTAGAACCACGGAGACCATGGTCATAAGTGAATTCAGAAGTTGTGTATTAAATGGGGTGCTGTAATGTTCAATTTTATTTTTTCCTACACTGGACATCCTTGCACTGATAGAGGCTCATATGTAGGCTGTACCTTCTGCCCCTGGCTGCGGGGAACCAGGACTGCAGAGGAAGCATGTGACTGAAGCCACCAGAAGCAAGCGAATGGAATAAAACCACCACCGCCACCGCCGCCACCACCACC
>NC_045452.1:46017860-46035408 GCF_002776525.5 Piliocolobus tephrosceles
GGGTTTTTGTTTTCTTGCCTGTCACACTCAGTGGTGACCGGGACGAGGAACATGTATGTGTTGAAGGGTGCGGGCTGTGTGAAGCCTCCCTTCTGCCCCATACGCAGTCCTTGAGATCTCGCTACCCACATTCTTAGATCAGGCTCCACCAGGTCTGGAAATTTTGGAAATAAAAATCAGACAAAAAAATGAAAAACTGAAACTGAAAAAAAAGAAAGCTAAAAGTGAAATGACCTAAAAGAATGACCCCATGGTCTCAGGGTATTTTGGCTCAAGAAAGTGGCAAGACATTGACGCCTGGATCATGCATTGGTTAGACATTCAATGAACAGAAGCAGCCACAGCCAGACATGGGGCGGGCACTGGGGTACAGGTGGGGTGCCCCAGCCTTGCCCCAAGAGCTGAGGGGAGGAAGGAAAATGACCCCTCTCCACATTACAACGATAGAGAGGACAACCCTTGGGGGCTGTCTTTCTTCTAGACAGAGCCTCATTTCTTTCTGTTTCCGGCTGCTACGACTTCCCTGAACTGGCTTCAGCTTCTCCTGTCTCTATATCTTCACGTTTCTGTTTTCTCATCTGTAAAATGGGATAATGCCGGTGCCTACAAAATGAAAGCATATATGTAAAATGCTTACAGCACTGCTTTGTGCCCAATAATACAATGAATTCTTTTTTTTTTTTCTTTTCTTTTTTTTGAGATGGAGTCTCGCTCTGTGGCCCAGGCTGGAGTGCAGTGGCGCAATCTCGGCTCACTGCAAGCTCTGCCGCCTCCCAGGTTCACACCATTCTCCTGCCTCAGCCTCCCAAGAAGCTGGGACTACAGGCGCCTACCACCACGCCCGGCTAATTTTTTTTTGTATTTTTAGTAGAAATGGGGTTTCACCGTGTTAGCCAGGATGGTCTTGATCTCCTGACCTCGTGATCTGCCCGCCTTGGCCTCCCAAAGTGCTGGGATTACAGGCATGAGCCACCGCACTGGCCAATACAATGAATTCTTATCAGCACTATTGTTATTTTTATTTCTAGTAGTACTGCTCTGCCATTTCTGCAATGAGTAGCTTCTCCTTCCCACCTGCCTGCCCCCAGGTGAGTTAGCTTTTGTTTTTTCTTTCTTTTTAACCTCACAGACAAGTCTTCTCATCTGCTCTGAGTCTTCTCATCTGCTCTTGTGATTTTGAAGTCTCCTGGTCGTATGACTTGGGCATTCTCTAAGGAGTATTACCCACATTACTTAGAAGTTTCTGGGACACAACAGCCCTTATTGAATCCCAGTGCTGGGAGCCTGTTTCCTGGGCCCCATGGCCTGCCTTGGATTGGTTCTTCAGGTACAGGCCTGTCAGGGGCATCTGTCCTCGATTTCAGGCCACAGCTGCAGAGGGGCCTGTTGGAGAATCACTCATGTCTGTGAAAAACACTCACAAAAAGATGCTGACGACGTTGACACAGGTTCCAGCAGGGTCAGAATGTCTAGTGTTGGCGTGAAAACACTGTGAGGCGGCCAGGAGGAGAAAGTCTCCGAAGCTGTGCCCTCAGAAGCCGTTTTCTCCTGGCACCCCACCGCCCTTGTCTGTCAGCTGCCTGCTTGCTCAATTTCTGAAACTCGAGTGACAAACCTGCAACCGTCAGAGGATCTTTCACAGAGGTGGCCTTGCCTCTGCCACTCCCTGTCACCAGTCTGGGCCTTTCTTGGGGCTAGGGGGCGAGGCTGCCGAGAAAGTTCAGGTGACTCAACTACAGCCAGGTCAGCCAGCAAGGGATTGGTCCTGAGCCTCTCTCTCCTGGATGCCACCAGCAAGGACAGACCACAGGCTGAGCGGAGAGCCTGGAAGAGACCAGAGCACCGAGATTTTCCATGGGGCAGAAGAACATGCTCAGCTCTGGGTGGGGACCTTCTGTTGGGATTCCCATTCCCTGTCTCAACAGGACAGGGCAAGGAAGCAGCCTGTGCTTCCCCAAAGCAGGCGCTAGTCCCCGGCCTTGCTGCCTCTGACCACCTCTGTGGCTTTGACTGTGGTTGCCGACCATCCTGGGCCTCCGTTGCCTTATTCAGTAGGGAGAAGAGACAATGGGTGATTTGCGAGTGCCTTTGCCTGCCAGCATCCATGAGACTCGGATACGATTTGGTGTCTGAGGCCTTGGTCCCAGGTAGTGGCCTACCTGTGTGCTCTGTCCTCTGTGGTCACCACAGAAGGCTGAGCATGGACATAAAATGCATTCTTTTTGCTTTCAATCAAGGCATTTCTGCCCCCGCCACCACCCACCACACACACACACACAAGTGTCATGCAGCCTGTAGAGTTTAAGGACTTGGAATATTCAGCTGCTTGTCCTGAGCTCAGAGCCTGGCCTCTCAACAGCAGCAGGAGGGAAAGGGGAAAGTTTGCGGAGAGCTCTTAATCCCATGTGAGCAGAAAGAATGTGGCTTGGTTTCTTTTCAGGCATTTCAGCTTTTACGCTGGGCTTAGTTAAAAATGACAGAATGGGAACTGCTTAAGAATGATTTCCCAATGTCTCCATAAATAACGAGACTAGTTTGTGTGTAGCTTTCGAGGAAGATCTTTCTACTCCAGTTTTGCACTCTAACTGAATCTTACTTGGAAACAGTATTTCTAACATCTTTCCCCACAACTAAAATCTGCTGGATAAAAGTGAATTCATGTTTTTGAAAAACATGGCATTTTTCACCCCATTGCTTTGTGAGCCTACTTCAGTGAGTGTAGTAATCTTATTGAGTATTTATTGTGTGTGCGGAAGAGGGAAGAGGCAGTGAAGAAGCAGGAAAATACCTTATAAGGGAAATATACTTTCCCAGTCAATGCACTGTATACCCAGCGAGCAAAAGCGTCAATTGAATGACTCTTCTCAACCATCACCTTGCTTTTGACAAGTTCATCAGGTATCTTTCTATGGCAGAAAGAAAAGCCCCTTTTTTCCTGGCTGGCTTCCTCAACACAACAGGAGGCTGCAGGGGGTCTAGTTAGCAGGATGAGGCTCTCTTGTTCCCAGCCTCACCTGAGTACCTAAGCATTCAGGAAAGACCAAACACCTCAAAGCAGAGTGCAACATGGAGGCACTGTTGTTCATCATCTACACTTCAGTAAGTGGAAATATTTTCCATGATTGGAGAGGAGCCTCTTCCTCGAAGGAGCCACTTACCCTCTAAGCTGTATATTTCACAAGGTTACGGTTTTATGCCTAGTGTCATCAGTTTTCCTTAGAGGAGAACATCTGTAAACAGACCATCACTGCGGGCTAGGCAAATCCCATCGTGTATTTATTCTGCTCTCTGTTTACTGATTGCTCACCTGGACTCCAACAGATATAACAACATAATTTCTCAGGGCCTTGTGAATTTTCCCATTAGGTTCAGTTTATTCTAATTGCTGGGACCTCACTTTGGTGGTTGGCTGGATGCAGGAAACTTCTTTGGCAGTGAGCCGTTTTTTGGTTCCTTCTCATCTTGCTTCTGAGGTGTTAGAGTGCCTTTCTCCAAGAACCTTACTAAGACCTTCCCAGCTGTCCCAACCCCTTCAAAGACTAGCTTACACTTGTTCCTTCTGCACAAAGCCCACTCCAGCTAAAATCAAGTAAGGTGGGCAATTCAGCTAGCTCCTTTGCTGGTATGACATAGCACTGAAGATTTCTAAAAGCAGCTCCATGCTCTAGAACCCACATGTCTAAGCTTAAACTCTGTGCATGCAGAATACACTGCCTTGCCATACACAGATGCTGAGCAGTCTGACTTTGCATTGTGGACACTGTATATAATTACCTTTTACCTGTTTCATCCTACAGGACTCTTCAATGCTTGCTGGTACTATTTTTCAGGATGTAAACTCCTTATATAGAGCAAGTCTGCTAATCTTGCTTGGCACAATGGCCAAAAACACACTGCATGCAGGCAGATAAGTATTTTGATGGCACCCGAAACAGCCCCATGTATCCTTGCTAAGTTTATTTATAGCCTTTGACCTTTCTGAAAAGCATGATAAGCTGTGGTTTTCTTGATTAAATAAAAAAAAAAAATCACACACATACAGTGTCACCTTTCCTGTAAGGCATGGGCTGCTTGTTCCCATTTACAGGTAGCGATGGGCAGACCCATTTTCTGCCCTGTAGCTTTGTGCTTCTTTTAGAGATGATGTCTGGAAGGACAGTGGCATCTAGGTGCTGGTGTTGGACTGTGGGAGAAATTGTTTATTTCTAATCCCTTAGAAGTATTTTTGTTTCAAGGAGAACCTGAATTGCTTTTGATTTCATTGATTCTCACTTTTTTCCCCTGCCCCTTGCCAAGATATAAGGTAAGCAAGGACAGGCGTTGAATAAACAGAAGGCCAGAGTTCAAATCTACAGAACTTTTTATAAAAGCTGGTGACTTTGCTGGTGGCAATCTAGGAAGCATGAGAAATCCTCTTTTGGAATGAGTTGGTGCACAGAGCACCTTCTCCCATGCCGTCTCCTGACTTCTTAAGGAAATAGACACGGCATGGTAGCCAGGCAGTGCCATCTGTCCACCCACGTCCCACCTCTTCCTCCACCTCCAAAGTGAGTGCTCATTTTCTCTAAATGTATATATGCCTCAGGTAAACCAACATGGATAAAATTGAGTAAGTCTCTGGGTTTTCTTTAATTTTCATCAGGTAAAAGGGGACACTACTTCTCTACTACTCCCCTACATTAAACAGTGGTTGAGTTTCATTACTAACTATGCAGTGTTTCAATACTGCAATGTGAGCAGGTCAGCCTTCCAAGTTCTTCTTAACAGCACCAAACAGACAGAAGAGCTTTCTTGTCCTCTTAGGTGAAGACAATTCCAACTTGATTTAAATGATAGGGTAGGTGGGTGCAGCAGCGGGAAGCTCATACTTGTGTGGTGTTAAGCTTCTGTCCAAGATAATAGAAAAGGTGGCTATCCCAGAAAGATGTTGAGCTACAATTTTATGATAAAGGTATTGCTTAACCCATTTTCCAGGGGATGAAGTTGTAGTTAAAAGAGACCTATGCCTGAAGCTTGGCAAAGAATGAATTCCTGGAATTGCCTCTCTCCCTTCTCTATTCCATTCTCTATCCCACCCACCCACTTACCTACAATCCTCACATTTCCCACGGATGCCTGAACTTGAACTACCGTTGCCTGTTCATTGGATTATTTTACAAATCAGGAAGTCACGTTTTAAAACGTGGGACCCCGGTCATTTGCCTACCTACCTTCACCCCGAGGTTCTAAATCCACTAGGATACAAGGACTTTCTTATTACCAAACAAATCAGGCAAAAAATGTAAAAAAATCAGACTTTAAATGTTTTATTTTGTTGATTCTGTACAGCGTCAGGAAACAAGGTTAGAAGTAAAATAAAAGTGCCAATTAAATTCAGCTACTACCAACAACCAAAACCTTAAACGCAGAAAAAAAAGCAAACTGCGGAAAGGTCATAGCATAACCTTGGGTAAAGGAATTTGTTAACGTCTGTAACAAATCGAAACTGACTACGTATGTAGCTCTTCAACTGCAAGACGGCGAGAAGGAGGACTTGCGGGCCGCGCTGGTCAAGGGCCCGGCCCGCTAAGGAGCAGCGGAAAGCGCCTTCCCGCCGTCGCCACCGCAGCTGGGATCCGCCGAACAGCGGGCGGTTCAGGGCTCCCGGTCCTCCTGCGTGTCTTTTAATGAGAACGTTAATTAGCGATCTTGACAGGACGACGACTGTGAAACGCCTGGTTACCTATTTTAGTAAGTCGGGAACACTGCGTGCAAGGCGGTTGGCTTTCGTTTTTAAGCATGCTTAAATGTTGGTTACGCTACTTTTGGGGAAAGGGAGGCAAAAGGTGAATCTCGAGTTCGAAGTTGCCTTCTAAGAAACCCCCAGGATTTAAGAGCGAAAACTCTCTTTGACAAAACACTGGTTGCGCGAGTGTTAAATACAGTTCTCCAAACAGCTGGTCTACAAAAGCGGACCCAAGTTCCAACCCAGCGCATCCTGCGTTGTCCTCGCCCCTACCCACCGCACCCGGACGCCGACCACCTGTCCGCCGAGGGTCCGTCCGTCTGCCACGTCCCAGACCGTCCGCACCGCCTAACTGGTCTTTTTCTGCCTCTTGAGGTCCGGCAGCCTCCTTTGATAGGACCTGGCCGGCGGGAACAAGGGCGCCCGTGGCCTCTGGCCGAGGAGAAGGAAAAGAACCACCCCTCCGCCCCCGCCGCTGCTCGAGCGCAGCCCCTAGTACTGAGAGCCGGAGTGCTCCGCTCCGGGGAGGTCACGCTCGGGGATCGCCTCTCGCCGCACCCAGGGCGCGCCAACCACGGCATGGCGCCTTCAATTCTACATCGGCCCCGCGAAGCGCGCAACTCCACGGACAGGGAGAGAGATGTGCTGGGTGAGAGTGAGCACTTTCTGCCTAAAGACGCTGGAACCGACCCAGAACCCCAAACAGCCCCGAGGCGCCATCGAACAACCGCTCCGGTCACTTTAACTTCCCAGGGGTGGGGGCGGGGAAGGGGGTGCCCGACAGTCCCTTGCTCTGGACTGGAAGGTTCGAAATGCTCTCCTTGCTCGGCCTCGCTCTCCCTGACGCAGGGAGCAGGAGCGCGGAGAAGCTGAGCGGAGGGAGGCCGGGCCGAGGTCGCGCCCCAGGCCCAGGCTGGCCCTCACTTGGAGAACTGCGCCTGCACCGCGGCCAGGCCCAGGCTGGCCGGAACCAGGTGCGGGAACTTGCACACGGCGCAGGTGCAGAGGCCGGGGCCGCCTGTGCCGCCGCCGGGGAGCGAGAACTGGCCGCATGGCGGCTCGTCCAGCGCCAGAGACAGGTACTTGGCGGGGCGCAGCGCGTCGGGGGGTCCCACGGCGCCGGGCGCCAGCAACACGGAGCCGGGCGCGGCGGCGAGCAGGGGCAGCCCGGCCAGCAGCAGGCGCGGCGCGGCGGGCCCGGCGCCCTCGCCCAGCGCGCGGCGCAGCTCCTGCAGCGAGCTGCCCAGCAGTAGGATGTAGTTGCGGGCGAGCAGCAGCGTGGCGATCTTGGAGAGCTTGCGGCCGGGAGCGCCCTGGCAGTGCGCCGCTGAGTAGGGCAGGATGACCTCGCGCAGCGCGTCCATGGCCAGGTTCAGGTCCTGCATGCGCTTCCGCTCGCGGCTGTTGATCTTGCGCCGCAGCTGCTGCTGCTGCTCCTCCTTGGCGTCCGGCCGGGCGCTGCTGCCCGCGTGCGCGCCGGCCCCGGGCCCGGGGCCTGGAGGCTCGGCCGGCGCCTCCGGCTTCTCCCGCGCAGCCTTGGGGAGGAGGGGGGCCGTCGTGGAGGAGGAGGAAGTGGAGGAGGTGGTGGAGGAGGAGGAGGAGGAGGGCGGCTGCCTATAGCCCACCAGCTCGTAGAGGGAGGCCCCGAGCTGCACGTCTCCGGGCCGCTGTGGCCGCAGCATGGTCCCGGGGGCCGCGTTCACGCGCGCCTGGGAAACCGCATAGTACATCTGGGAGGCGGTGGGGGCGGCCAAGGACGCCCTTCAGGAACGCCCCGGGGTGGGCCCGTCGGCAGGCCGCCCCTCCCAGCGGACCTGCGCTTGGGGAGCCGATGGTGGGGCCCTGGTCCGCGCCCTACCCCTTTAAACCCGGCTTGGGAACCTGCGGGGCAGCGGGCGGCGGGGCGCAGCCAATGGAGGCGCGAGGCCGGGCGCAGCCGCGTGTTCATTGGCTGCTTGCGCCGGGGCCGCGCGGAGGTGCGGCTGGCACCGCTCTAGGAGGTTATTGTGAGCGCTTGCGCCAGCGGCGCGGGACAGGCCCACTGAGTGGAGTAAGGGCGCCTTTTCAGGCAAGCGGGGCTGTTGAAGGAGGACTGGTCGCACTGGTCAGGCTGCAACTCACGTGCCTTCCTCCAGCAACTGTCTACTCAAAAACAACCTCCCCCATACTTTTTTTTTTTTTAAACTGTGATCACCGATTCATAACTTAAAATTTACCATCTTGATTTTAGACTACTGTTTAGTAATGTTATATACGTTAGTGTACATATTAAATTGATTTAAATTAAATTCACATTGTTATACAACCAATCTCCAGAACTCTTTTCAACTTGCAACCCTGAAACTCCACCCATTAAACAACTCCCCACTTCCCCTCCCCCAGTCCTGGAATTCACCCTTCTTTTCTGTCTCTATGAATTTGTTTTACTCTAGGTCCCTCATATAAGTAGAATCGTACAGTACTTGTCTTTTAGCGACTGGCTTCTTTCACTTAGCATACTGTCTTCAAGGTTTATCCAAGTCATAGCATGCATCAGAAGTTTCTTCCTTTTCAAGGCTGAATAATATTCCAGTATATGGATATACCACATTTTGTTTATCCATTCATTCGTGGATGAACATTTGGGGAGCTTTTGGATGTTGTGAATTATGCTGCTATGAACATGAGTGTATCATGTTTTTTTTTTTTTTTTTCCCCCTTAAAATACATAATTTCCTGCCAGGTTCAGGTGGCTAAATTTCTGGACTAAATGACAAGTAGCATTAGGATGGTTCCTCCCTGCCACTCCCAACCTCCTTCCCCATCCCTCTGATCGAAAGGTCTTTAGGGACAAAGGAGGCTTTGGGTCGGGTTTCTCTCCTCCCCAAAAGGGATGGTCTATCAGCAACTTGACATTTGCTTAAGCAAAAGTCACTCGGAAATTGGCCTCTTATTAGAAACAAAACAAAACACCCACATAATCCTATCGGTTGAGGGTGGGAATGAATAATTTTATTTGCCAAATAAAAGAGCATTACTTGGTGTCTAGGGGCATTTTCTACCCCCAGCACCAGTGCGTGCTACCACAACTTGTCAATGTCCTGGGGAAGAGGGCATTTTGGCATCTAAACCTCTACCATTCAATATGCCTATTTAAATGTAAATGAATGGAAATAAAATGAAGTTAAAAATTGAGTTCTCCAGTTGCACTAGCATTACTTCAAGTGCGTAGTCCTCACAGGTGCTAGTGGCTGTCTACTGAACAGCACAGATGCAGAACATTTCCATCTTCACAGAAAATTCTACTGGCGAGCACTAATCTAGAGTATGACAGAAGGAAAATGAGCCTCCTCCACCCTGGGGCTCTTTGGTGTGGGAAGAGAGATGAGATTGAAGAGCTTGTCCATTCCCACCAGGGGAGCTCATCTCTGCTCTAGGAGCTGGTTCCTGTGCTTGCTGGTTTCAGAGCTGCTTTGTTCTGGTTTTCTTCCACCAATATTTGCCACATGGGTTCACTCTGATCTTTGCTTCTGACCCCCAGCTCTGCATGTAGCATCCTGCTTATGCCTGAGGTTTAGCTCCAACCTTGCTTTCTTCTGGAAGCCTTGGTAATTTCTCCTCTTCCTCCTTTCATGACTCTTGGCAAACCATTGATAGGATTTCTTCATAGCCTAGATTGTGTTATGTGGATACCATCTCTGCATTTGGCTATGATTTTTTTACAGTAGAGACCACCTGCTCATTTCTGCATCCTCCTGAAGCCTACCATAGTGCTTGGCACTTACTGTGTGTCCTGGAGGTCTCTAAGGATGGTCTGAAATCTCCATTAGCTCAGAGTCTCATCCCTTAAACGCACAAACTCCTGACAATGCTCTAACCCAAGCATTTTTCTAAAGATTTTATAGAGAGGCAAGGAACCTGGTAGGGCCTCCTGCCTCTCAGAGGGGCCTGGCCTGACATGGATATGGCGCTGGGGGCCCTACTTTGGGAGAGAGAGGGAAGCCTTGGCAGGAAGGAGCTGAGTGCTTAAGCAGAACCATACTAAGCAGGAAGGAGAGAGAGAGACCAAGGGAATAGTCTTGAATGTTTCAAGCAATTAAGTTTAACGCCTCACTGATCATTTCGCCTTCGGTTAAAGCAGCTTGCTTTCAAGTCATTTTTACAGACACTTTTACATTTGGTTCTCACGGGGCCCCTGTGAGTTGGGCATTTTTGATCCCTTGCTGTCCATGATATAACTGGGCTCCCAGAAGGCAATTGATTGCTCTGTGCCTTCAGACAGGACAGGCAGAGCTGCCCCACCAAGGACTGGCTTCCTGAATTCCCTCCACCAGAACCAGGCTTCCAAGAAGCCCAGGAGGCGGCCATGATGGGGCAGGTTGGGGACTGGGTGTAAGGATGGAGGGGCCAGCCTAGACCGCGCCAATATTGTTGAGTTGGTGGGTTCCAGCCATGTTCCCCAAGAGAGTGTCCCCAGAATCCTGCCACCATCAACCCTGCTCCAGCCTCTCTGGCAATGCCCACCCTCACTTTCAGGACCCTCTGTCCTGTAGCTGAGATGCCAGATTGGGGCCCTGGTGACCTCCTCCTCTGGCTTCCTCCCCTGCACACAGCCTAGGTGGGGCCCCTAGGATCTTACCCTGCCAGCAGGAAGAGGAAGTGAATGGGGAAGATAAAATCTAAAGCCTTGGCCAGAGTTGCCTAACTTGCACCCTCCCCATTTCCCACCCACAGGAAGGGGGCACCCAGGAATCAAAGAGATGGAAACACACATGCTGCTTTTCCCCCCGAGAAGCACCCCTCTTTCCTGTGGGTGTCCCTGAGTCTCACCTCATCTCCTCCTTGGAAAACTTATCTCTCCCCCAGCCAAGGATACTGTCAACTGGATATGCTGTGTATTTCAGTGTCTTGGTAGAGGGCCCCAGAAGAGGGTTCTGGGTGGCCATCCAGCTCCAGCCTGGGCACGGGATTTGGAGCTGGTTGAAGCTGGTGACTTGGATGGTCCCTTGTGCCGGGCTGAAGCAGCGGCATGCAAAGCGTGACAGCTGGCAAGGGCCAGCCAGTTACTGTGGCCGCTGGCACGGGCCCCAGGGGCTGTCTCAAGGGGAGGCAGCTGCTGTGGCCTCCCACATTGAGGACACGCTTGAGGAGAAACTTGTGTCCACCATAACAACCGCTCTTGTCTTTGCCTAAAGGGGGTTGTATGTGTGTGTTGGTGATTCCTTTCACTTTGCAGAGGTGTGTGCCTCAGATTTCCTTTTCCTTGTGTAGAAACCTAGTGTCTCCTGTCCATTCCCCTGTCCCTGCCACCTACTCTTGCTTTGGGTCAAGAAGCTTGGACCTTGGAAATGGCGGACTGGGGACTCCAAGCCTCTGTGATATGTGAGTGTGTTTCAGATGTAGCGCCATCCCTCTCCTCTGTAAGAACGGAGATGGGGTGTACTGCTGCGAAGCCCCGTCGTCCTGTGCGAAATTGTCCTCTTGCAGAAAGCCAGCAGAATGTAAACAGTTGGTTGCTAAAATATGCTGCTTAGCTGGCTAGAGCTTAGACCTCTAATGGAATAATGAAGTTCACTTTTTAAAGTGCTACTTACTTCTAAGAAGGTCAATATTCTCTGGAAAGTTTAAATTACCCAGTAGGTGTTGATATTCACACTGTCTCTAGAAGTGGCAGCCTTGTCCATTGTTTGCCCTACATCAGGTCCCCCCATCCCATCCAAGTATAACTCTTCCTGGAACACAAAAGTCAGGGAAGGAGCTGCAGAGAGAGTAGCCCTTACCTTTGTTCTAGATTTCTCCTTTCTGGGTAGAGGAGAGTAGTAATAGAGAGGAAATGGGGAAGAGTAGATGGATTATGCTTTGGTAGTTGTTCTTGGACAGGGAGGCCTCCTTAGGGAAGCTTGATCCCATCTCATCTCGGACCAGCTCGCCAGAGTCTCAGTCACACTTAGAAACAGTTCAGGTTAAATAAAGATTCCTGCTGGAAAAATGTGAAAGAAAATGAGTTTTGTTCACTTTGACAGAGAATACAAGTTAAACAAGTTGTTGTAAACTGACACAATGTTTATTGTTACTTACAATGTTGCGTAGTTGTTGTGTACAATGCAATATATTGTCACAGTTGTCTTATTTCCAATGTGGAAGGGCATAGGCAGTAATACAGTGTTCTTGGTTCTGATGACAACACTCAAGATTATCAAATGTCATGGGTTGTGTTTTGCAAATATTATAAGAAGGTTTATTTTATTTTTAGTAAATGGCATTTTAGGTTAATGAAGTTTACTACTTAAGGTTATTTCTGAGCCTAAATTTGTCCTGTGGGGTGTGTGTGTGTGTGTGTGTGTGTGTGTGTGTGTAAAAGTTAAGAAAAAATAGGAAAAGAAATTACCAACTGTGTATTTTGGGGGGTTCCTTTTAATTAAAAGTTTTGTCTGTTTGTTTGTTTGTTTTTCCTGAGACAGAATCTCACTGTGTCACCCAGGCTGGAGTGCAGTGGCACGATCTCAATCACTGCAACCTCCGCCTCCCAGGTTCAAACGGTTCTTGTGCCTCAGCCTTCCAAGTAGCTGGGATGACAGGTATGTGCCACCACGCCCAGCTAATTTTTTGTATTTTTAGTAGAGACAGGGTTTCACCATGTTGGCCAGGCTGGTCTGGAATTCCTGACCTGAAGTGATCCGCCCGCCTTGGCCTCCCAGATTGCTGGTATTACAGGCGTGAGCTACCACTCTCAGCCTAATTAAAAATCTTGATATAGCTTTTGGTGACATAGCTCAAACAGATGGGCACGGCCTCTCCCCACATGACACATACACACCCAGAGTGACCTAACAAATGTGGAAATCTACATTGATTCTGTGAGCACCAAACAATAAAATCCTATACATTGCTAATAAACATGCATTTTAACATCTCTGACTGTATGTGTGAAAAGAACTATTCTTTATAAGAAGTTTCACATAATTATCGTGAAATGCATTCCAAAAGAGAAGTGCATCATTTGTTTTATAGATGTTCAGAGAGAGTTTCTGCCACATCAAAACTTGAAAGCAGGTTGGTGGATGTGGGACAGAGAGATGGAATGTAACTGACAGAGGTTCGCAGAGGGAGTGTGATAAGAAAAACCGTGCATGAAGATATGGATATTAGCACATGCTACTTGGAGTCTGTAGAGTTGGTTTGGGGCAAAACAAAAATATCCTCTTAGCCTCCCTGAAGGTAGTAGCTGAAGCCAAATGTTTCTAAGGCTTACACTGATACAATAAAAAGAGACAATTTGCTTGGAAGGCTGTGGCTAATTTATAACACAATGTCCAATGTCATGGTTAGTTTTGTTGCAAAAATTTGGCAGTTTAACCCAGAGTCTCAGGCAGCCTGAAAAGATGCGAGCGGTTCTGGCCGCAGCGTCTCTGGCTTGCTGGATGTTCCGAATGGTTCAAACAAGCCCTTTCATGGAGACGCGGGGCCAAGTGCGCTCAAAGGAATGAGGGAAACAAAGGTGGCTCTGAAGTCATTTCCCCGCACTGGGTCCAGCCATCCGGTTTCACTCCTTCCCCATTGAAGCGGCAGAATGCAACAGGAAGAGCGGGGATGAAAGAGAACAAACAGGCCGATGTGTTTGGGGAGAGAATGGAGAGAGGCCGGGGCGCTGAGCTGCTAAACTTTTTCATTCTAGGTTTTCAGAAAGGAGTGAATGATGAATTATAGAAACCTGAAAGGTAATAAAATATGGGTCACTGAAGCGCTGAGGCCAAGTTCCTAAAACACCTGCAGAGGCAGAAGGTTCTGGAAGTCAGTGCAGCCCCACAGTCGCCCGGGCAGACACCCTGCCCGAGACACAGAAGGGGACTGTTCACAAGCTCACCTGTTGTTTTCCCCTTGGCTCCCGGTCCTTCCCCGTCTGTAAGAGCTGACGGCTGGATCTGACTCCAGATTAGACCACCAGGGGAAAGAGAAAGGCGGTGTGAAGACTTCCCAGGGTGCAGTGAAGGAGACCGGAGCTCCAAGGCCACCGCCTTTTTCTCTCGGAGGCGCTGTGACCTGGAAATATTAACTCAGTGGTGAGGACTATCCAAGTTAAACATGCAAATCTTCTTCCCTACAATATTCTAAGGCTTTTCTGCTCAAAGACATGGCCTATTTATGTCTTACAAAGAAGAGTCCTGATCCTCAGATTGTGGATAAGAACAGCTATACTCATCTGAACCTCAATTTCCTCATCTCTAGAATGGGAGTAATAATATTTATCTCCTAGGGTTGTTGCAAAGTTGAGAAGGAAATGTAAGAGACGGCCAGATGCAGTGGCTCACCCCTGTAATCCTAGCACTTTGGGAGACCAAGGTGGGTGGATCGCTTGAGGTCAGGGGTTCGAGATCAGCCTGGGCAACATGGCGAAAACCCATCTCTAGGAAAAATACAAAAATCAGCCAGGTGTAGTGGCATGCACCTGTTGACCCAGCTACTTGGGAGGCGGGGGTGGGAGGATTGCTGGAACCCAGGAGGCTGAGGATGCAGTAAGCCATGATCACACCACTACACTCCAGCCTGGGCAACAGAGCGAGACCCTGTCTGAGAGAAAGAGAGAGAGAGATAGAGAGAGAGAGGAAAAGAAAGAAATGTAAGTGAGATGTCCCACCCAGAGCCTGGCACATAGCAGTATCTCAGTAAAATGATTAACAGTAGCTAATGTTTATTGAGTACTTGCAATATGCGAGGCACTATAGCTAATACAACCTCTGAACCTGACTCCTTCCACATATTAGAGTGTGGGCTCCGTAGTAAGACCTTTGGGGCTCCAACTGAGCCCTGTCACTTACTTCATTTATGGTTTCCATTCAGACTAACACAGCATCCCAGCTCTGTTTGTGTAAGTGTGTGCCTTCTCTGCATCCCGCATATGCGGTTTCCAGACCTTCTGTCCCTGGGCTCGCTGAATACCCAGGATGTTCCACTCATATGACCCTGTTTCAGGGATGCTGTCCTGGACACACTAAGCCAAAATCCAGCAAAAACTTGCTAAAGAAATTGTAGCTGGGCACAGTGGCTCACACCTGTAATCCCAGCACTTTGGGGGACCAAGGCAGGCAGATCACCTGAGGTCAGGAGTTCAAGACCAGCCTGGCCAACATGGTGAAACCCCATCTCTACTAAAAATACAAAATTAGCTGGGCGTGGTGACGGGCACCTGTAATCCCAGCTACTCAGGAGGCTGAGGAAAGAGAATCGCTTTAGCCTGGGAGGTGGAGGTTTCAGTGAACCGAGAGCACACCATTGCACTCCAGCCTGGGCAACAGGAGTGAAACTCCTTCAAAAAAAAAAAAAGGAGAAAGAAAGAAAGGAAAAGAAATAGAAGGAAAGAAAGAGAAAGAAAGAAAGAAAGAGAGGGAGGGAGAGAGAAAGAAAGAAAGAAAGAAAGCAAGCAAGAAAGAGAAAAAAGGAAGGAAAGGAAGGAAAAGAAATTGTAGAGATGGGAGCTCAGTGTGCTCCTAGACACCCTTGGAGAGAGAAAGCTGTCATGCCAGCTTTGAGGCCAGGCTACCTGGGTTGGAATCCTGGCTGCCTTACTTATTAACCGTGTGACTTGGGAAAAGATGCTTACCTGTCAGTACCTCAGTTTCCTCTATCTGCAAAACAAGAATGAAAATCGAATTTATATCCTAGGAGGGTGGTGATTGAGTGAGGTGATCTCTGTAAGGCACTGAGAACGTGAGGACAGCGTTAGCTGTCATTATCATTTTACCAAGCCTTGTTATGAGTTGACTGTGTCCCCCAAATTCATGTTGAACTCTTAACCCCCAGTCCCTCAGAATGTGACCTTACTTGGAAATAGGGTCATTGCGGAGGTAGTTAGTTAAGATGAGGTCACTAGGGTAGGCTTCTAATGCAACATGACTGGCGTCCTTATAAAAGGGAGAAATTGAACACAGACACTCAGACAGTGAGAACTCCATGTGAAGATGAAGGCAGAGATTGGGGTGACACTGAGATTAGGGTGACCCTGCAAGACAAAGAAGCTCAAAGATCGCCAGCAAACTCTAGACGCTGAGGAGGGCCTGGAGCAGATCGTCTCTCACAGCCTTAGAGGAAACCACCCTGCCGACCCCTTGACCGTGGACTTCTGGCCTCCAGAACTGGGAGGCAGGACATTTCTGTGGTTTAAGCCACCCAGTCTGTGGCACTTTGTTGATGTCCGCCCTGGCAAATAGATACAGCCTCTGAGCCTCACTCCTCCTATGTGTTAGAGCACAGGTCTGCAGTGAGTCCCCCAGGGCTCAAACTTAGCCCTGCCACTTCCAAGTTTATGAACTCGGGCGAGTGACTCAACTTCCGTGTGCCTGAGTGAATTCACCTGTAAATGAAGCTCATAATGACACCCAACTCACAAGAGATTTTTAAAGCAAGGATCCGATGTGTATGTGGTTCACCATCACGTTCACTGTTCTGTGTAGCTTATTTTGGTGATTTCTGGGGACCTGGAGTCTGAAGGCAGAACTCTGCTCTAGGTTAGATTACCTGGGGGTCTTGTTCAAGTGCAGATTCTCATTCAGTGGGTTTGAGTGGGGGTTGAGATTCTGTTTTTCTTTTCTTTTTTCTCTTTTAGAGATGGGGTCTTGCTGTGTTGCCCAGGTGGGAGTGCTGTGACTATTCATAGATGTGTTCATAGCTCACTGCAGCCTCAAACTCCTAGGCCCAAGTGATCATCCTGCCTCAGCCTCCTGAATAGCTGGGACAAGGGGTGAACAACAAGACACCTGGGGTATTTTTAATAAGCTCGCAGATGAAGCTGATGCCGGTCAGAGGACCACACTTCAAGTAGTGAATAGTGAGGGCCAAGACGACCTAAGCAGGTCCCATCAGGGATCATGAGACTGAATTTGAATTTTACAAGAAACCTTCTTTCCATATCCATGTCACTTAGGCACATGAATATTTGATGGAGAGCCCAGCCATGCTTAAGGAAACAGCGAAGTCGGCTTTGGAGAAAACGATGAGGAAACGAGCAGGGGCGGATGTCCTGCCTTTTGGGAGGGCTGCTCATTGGTGATGGGGACAGATTCAGAAGAGCCTGAGACCTCGGATCGGTCCTGCCCCTGGGAGAGGGGGTGGATGGATGACATGTGGTGGGTGTGTGATCACCTGGAATGGGGCAGGGTGAAGAAGCCATGTGCCTGGAACATGGGCCAAGCCGATTCTTCTGTCTGACCTTGGCTCCAACTCTTCCTTCTGCCTGAAGCCTCCCTCCAGGTCTTCTCAATGTTGAGGTCTTAGTGAAAATGTGAGCCCCCACAGAGACCTTCTCAGACCACCCAACCCAATGGCCACCCTCCCAGTCACTCTGTGGCCACTCCTCTCTGCTTTATTTCCCTCTTGGCACTCAGCAGCAGCTAAAGCCACCTCAGCACCTACCTGCCTACTTGTTTGTATGTGACTGTTCCTCCCACTCTAGAGGCTTCCATGAAAGCCCTGTTCTCAGCTGGATCCCCAGTGCTTGGACAGAGTTGGTCCCCGAGTAGCTGCTTAATAAGGACTTGGATGAATGAGTGAAGAGGAGGAATCTAGATTGACTGATCAAAGACCTCTGACCCATTCAGGGGACTTCGGTCAGTCATCTGCTGTGGTGCAGAGCCCTGTTCCAGGCCCTTAGAGAAAGTGTGGGCTCCCTGCCTTCTAGTCATTTGTAATCTGTTTGGGGATATGAAGGATGCCTAGGTGAACATCTGCCTAGCAATATCCGGTTACCAAGAAAGGCCAAACAGTGGTATGTCAGCAGACAACCCCAGCTCCCCATTTACTTCTCTCTCCAGCATCCACTACCCATGTTAAGTTTTGCTCTTTCCACCCTTT
>NC_045452.1:46035418-46091167 GCF_002776525.5 Piliocolobus tephrosceles
TTAACTTAGCGTACTCTTGCGACTCATCATTCTCTTCCAGTCAAAAGCAGTGCTTTTTCTAAGAGGACTTCTGGTGAACGACTTCTCTATGTCTTATTAATCATAGACACTGACTACAACCCAGAGAAAGGGAGGCATCATGAGCTGGCGACAGCCCACATTGTGCCCACTCTGTTGGCTCTTCAGCTGTTCACACCGAGCCTCCTTCCCCGGCCTCCCCCAGCACTGTACTGCAGACAGGTTCTCCACCCTGGCCAAGAACTCCTGGGCAGGCCTCTGAGCCCACCCATTTCCCACACTGCTCCCTGTTCTTACCCTCCCTGCTCTCTTGTTCTGGAAGCCATATGGATGTTGCAAATATCCCCGATACTGAGGCTACACCTTGGCTGCATGTCTGTGGGAGACTGTGTGCCAAGTGGGGAATGCACTGATCATCCAGATTACGGCCTGATAGTGGATGCCTGGTGCCTCCTGTTCTCTGTGGTCACGGTTGGAATCAGAGCTGCCCCTGAATGCTCCGACTCAGCCACCTGCCCTGGGCCTGGACTGCAGAGACCCTACTCGGGCCCTGACTGGCTGTGCCCCTTTCCATGGCTGAGGAGTATTCAGGACCATGGGGACCGGTCTACCCAGAGCTTGCCCCTGTCCTGTGTATGAGGCCTGCAGCACAAGACTAGGGGTGCGGAGAGGAGAGGGATGGGATACAGGCCATGGGGCCTTATTTCTCTTCTTTCTCCTGCGTCTCACAATATTCAGAGTAGCCTCATTTGACCCTTCAGTTTTTCCTTTCTTCTGGATAAATGACCAATATCCAAGCTTCCCCTAATATACATAGGAGGAGACCACCCTGGCTTCAACTCCAAACAAAATGTAAATCAGGCAGGTTGTCTGTTCTCTCTTAAAAGCCTTTGTAGCTTTCTAACACACTGAGAATTAAATCCAAGGGCCCAAAAGGTTCTACCCAACCTGACCCCTGAGCTTTTGGGTTTTTGGAAGCAGTGGCCATATTAGAAGTCAGATGGTCTTGCTTGGGGCTACATTGACAGACAGAGAGAGAGAAAGAGAGAGAGAGAGAGGGGCCTTGAGACTGCACAGGGGTGGGGTGGGGGGAGGGTCTGTCTGCTTCTCAGACTCCCTGTCCTGCCCCTTCTCCATCCCTGCTCCCAGCCCCAGCACTGCAGTTACTTGTTCCAACTGCACAGGCCCCATGGACCTTTCTTCAACACTGCAGCCTCGTTCCTGCCTCTGCACCATTGCTCTTGCAGTGTTCTGTCCTTGGACCACCTGTCCTGCAGAGCCTCAGGGTATTCACACTTCTCCAGGTTTCTCCTCCAAAGTCATCTTATCTGAGCTGCCTTCCCTGCCCCAGTATCCATGTAGTAACCATCCTTTTTCCCTGTAAGCTTTGCTTTCTTTCCAGCCTCAAATTATATTGTAAATATTCTTGTCCCCAGGGCCTAGGACTGTGCCTGGGACATATAAAGCCCAGGATAAGTACTTATTGAATGAATGAAAATCCAGCCATCAGGAGTTATTAATTATCTTCAGACTGTTTGGCTGCGTAAAGAGAAATCTCTGCCACACATCTTTATTTTTTATTTTCCATGGAGATGGGGGTCTCACTATGTTGCCCAGGCTAGTTTCAATCTCCTGGCCTCAAGCGATCCTCCAGCCTCGGCCTCCCAAAATGCTAGGATTATAGGCATGAGCCACCATGCTTGGCCAACCACACATCTTTATAGAGCCATCTGTGGCCTTGGGAAACAGAACGTCCACAGTGGACATAACAGACTCCAATACCCCACCCCACACTTCCTGTTTATCTTTTCCCATTTGAGGGGAATCCTGTCCACCACTGTCCTTTTGGGGTTACTGCACAGCCTCAGACAGACAGTGCTCATGTGCAGCCAGCCTCCGTTTATCACCAGATGCCAAATCCCGAGGGAGCTCAACTCCAGCCTGCTATACAAAGGTGGTCAGATCCTCCGCTCTCCTCTGCTAGATATGCACAAGTCCCCACTAAGAGTCCGTGGAGACCAGGCAGCCTGTGGTTTCTCATGTTGGACTTCCTCCTGAGGTGTTATCAGCCTTGAGCAATTGCTTACATACTGCAAACTGCTTTTGTTCACATTTGCACAGAGAGAAATTTCCATCCGTGGCTAGATGGTGCCATCCATGTTCATCCACTGCCAGTGCTCTCAGATGGCTGAGAATTACATTCCCGGGGGGAATGGCAGACCCAGCCTCTCCTGTGCTGTCCTGAGGGGAGCACCACTCGAAGATGTGCTGTCCTGAGGGGAGCACCACTCGAAGATGGAGACTGATCCCTTCAGCCCTTGCAGGGGCGGAAGGTAGAAAGAGTGAGCTCCTAAGGTAACTGGCTTCCAAGGATAGCCCCCACTGCAGCTCGCCTCCAGCACCCATGCCAATGTGTAATTCCCTTCCAAATTAAATCTGGGCTGGCTGCATGACACACTTTAGTCAACAGAATTGGGCCTAAGCCTTAAGGAAGTCTGGCAGCCTTCACTTTTGTGTTTTTGGAAGCTATTTGCTATTTTAGAAGCTCAGCCAGAGGGGCCACATGGAGAGAGGGAGAGATGCCCTGAGTCTACATGGAGAGAGAGAGGAAAGGAACCCAAGACCTCAGATCTTAACCCAAGGCCTTGTGAGCCCACCACCGAGCAGATCCAGCTAACCCCTTCCATTTAAGCCATCTGTGCCAATTATTAAGTGGTGACCCTGACTGATCCTAGCTGAGGCACCAGACACGGGAGGGAAGAAGCCATCATGGGCATTCCAGCCCCGCACATTGAGCAGAGGGGAGCCATCCCCGTGATACCCTCTCCAGACTCCCCACCCTCAGGGTCTTGAGAAGTCATGAACTGGTGGTTGTAAGTCACTAAGTTTGGAGATGGTTTGCTCTGCCACAATATAGAATTGAAACAGCCCCCAACCCTTGTATGTGCATAACTCTTGCCTGCATTTCCTAACTGTAAAAATGTTTCCATGGGTCTGACTCCCCCTGCCAACCACATACCACAAGAAGAGCTGTCTACCCCTTTGGGCATGGGAAGTGCATTTGACTAGGTGTATCTGTATTGGACATAGGCATATCACATGGAGGTAAACTGCTGAGGAAGCTCCTTGAATTTTTTTGTTTTTTACAAATATTTGCATTTAAGCTCTATGGATATTTGAGACATCCAAGGAAGTAAAAAGTTCAAAACATTATAACTGGGGAGGTGGGAGATGGAGGACCTTCAGATGACTCTGAAATAACCTCATGCAGGGGCATGCCCAGCTTCTATTCTTGTGTCTAAGAGATTTGTAGAGTTATTTTGTTTTCACATCAGTGAGGTTGACAGTGGCCAGTTGTCACCTTCATTAATAGTAAAGACAAAATGGCTCTGTAAATCTCTTAGACATTTGGAATATGCCTGAAAACAGTATGTGGCAGTTTTTCAAGCTCCCCTGTTTTGGGCCCTGAGGCACAAATCAGACTGTGGAACAGTGTGGAACAGTCTGGAATAATCTAGAACAGTCTGGAATAATCTAGAACAGTCTGGAACAGTGAAAGGGATGAACCTAGTCCAGTGGCAGAAGCCCTGATCCTGGTCTTGGCTCTACCATGTGACTCTGGGAATCTCTTGACCCCATGACCCATGGAACAATATTAGAGTGATAATAACCTGACCTGCTGACCTCATAGACACCAAAGATTATGGAAAACTTTGGAAGAAGCATTCAAAGGGAGCTGCCTCCTTGGAAGGGATTCATGTTCACCTCACAAATGGACCACTGAGTCCTCGTCAGACATTGGGGTTTGTCTTCCAGGCTAATTATTTAATTTGGGAGAACCTTTCCAGTGGATACTTGTATTGACATTCCATCTATTTTCCTCTGTTCTACCAGAGTGGCTATCTACAACTAATGGGGATAAGTTCATTGGAGTGCCCATAGGCAGCATTCTTAAATTATTCCTCTTGATCAATTCTGCCAGCTTATGGTCTCTAGGAGTGGAATGAAGTGATATCTGGGAAAACTAATCATTCATCTACCTCTCTTGACAGCTGCTTCCTGATTATTTATTCTCTGAAATAGCTTTGGATAAGAGGAAAATAAAGGTTTGGTTTGTTTTAATTTGTGTAAAACAATTTCCCTTTTCTGGGTCCACCATGTGACCAATGCATTTCTGCCTAAGGAGGATAACTAATAAAAATGACCTCTTTTAAGGGCAGTTATGTTACTGGGTAGCTATCAAAAATGTATATGCATTATTGATGACCATTCTCATGACAACTGGGAGAGGTAGTAATTTTACAAAGAAGCTGAGGTTAAATGGTGGATGCCAGTTACACTGCTGGTAGATGGTGGTGCTGGTGTTCAAACTCAGATCTGCCAGACTTCAAGAGCCCATTAACTTGCAATTAGAAGGAGCATCAATTATCAACTGACCAGGTGGACTTCTTTCTTTGGCGCCTTAATTCTAGATCTGTCCAGTTAGTGGAAGCATTGCACTGATGCAGGTTGACAGTGTGCCTTTCTTTAGTGGTCCAGACAGGGGACTCCCGGATTCCCTACAAAGAGGAGAGGAAACCCAGTCAAGGGTGCCTGGGAGCTGTCTAGTCTCAGAGGGTTAAACTGAGGGGTTCCCTCACAAGCTGGCATCAAGAGTTCCTACTGCTCTGTGGACCCATCAGAGGAGCTGAATGCCGCCTGGATTCTAGACCCTGTTCTATCACTAACTAGCGTGGTGACCTCAGGCCATTTCCCCTTTGGGCCCATTGCACAGAGGGGTTCAACTCTTCTCTTAGGTCTTTTCAAGTTCTGGCTCTCTTTGAAATAGAATTGGACCATTCTTAGAGACTCAGATTCCACCAGAGTAGCCCCTCTGTAATAGTAGAAGACAAAGACAGAGAGGGCCTCTCGCTATTTGAAAGTGGTCTATTTTGCAATGATCTTAGAGGATGGGGTTGATATTTGGCCAGGGACCTAATATATCTCCAGTCTGGGTGGGGAGTTAGATCAAGTGGTGCTTTTGTATTAGGTCCCTTAAAAAATGGAAGAAAGATACTTTTCCCAGCACATCTTGGGAGTAAGATATGTTGGAATTCTACCACCCAGTACCTCAGAAACTGACTGTATTTGGAAGTAGAGATAATCAAGTTAAAGAGGTAACCAAGTTAAAATGATTTCATTAGTGTGGGCCCTCATCCATTGTGCCTCATGGCCTTCAGCAAAGGGGAAATTTGGACACAGAGACAGACACATGTGGAGGGAAGATGACGTGGAGACCCATGGAGAAGACAGCCCTCTAGAAGCCAAGGAGAGGGGCCTGGAACAGATCCTTCCCTTATGGAAGGAACCAACTCAATTGACAGCTGGATTTTATACTTCTGGCTTCCAGAACTGTGAGCCAATAAATGGCTGTTGCTTAAACGACCCAGTTTGCTATACTTTGCTGTGGCAGCCTGAGCTAACGAATACACATTTTCCCAGAGGAGAAAAAAGTCAGGGAGAATTCCTGATCAAAACAGGTTTCCGGCTAAAAAAAGTTGGACTCAGTTCTGAGAAGAAGGCGGAGACAGACTTCTAAGGTGGGGTGTAGAAGAGAATACTGGGGACCCAGGGACATTCTGGTATTCATCCCCTGTTTTCATAGTTTGCCTTTTCCAAAGAGAAGGTAAGGACATGGGCCAAGACTTTTCCCCATTTGGACCTTCCCCTCCACTGCTATTCATTTGAAGGTATATTTAAAAATTGGAACTGTAAGCATTTAAGTAGCTTTTAAAATTAGCCAAGTCTAGTTTAGCTTCTAGTTGTCTTCCCTCTGACCGTGGGGTGGCGTTCCCCGCAGGGAAGGACCCACCTAAAACGTGATCTGCTTTTCCACCCTTGCAGTTTACAACTCCTTAAATCCATTGTTCTTTGTGTTGGAAAATACAGAGTGCACCCGGCCCAGCAGACCCAGATCCGCTTGGATCCCGAGAAGTGGAAAAGCCTTTTCTGGCCTGGCAGTTGCAGGTGACAGTCCTAACCAGTCCGGGAGCAGATGAGAAGTTCATAGGCTGTTAATAAACTGGAACCAATCGGTGAATGTGGGCTGATTGTGCCGGGGCCGGCTGGGGCCACAGGTCCTTGGGAGAGCCCGCACTTGCGTTGCCTTTATCTGCATAGAGCAGGATCATGAAAGCGCCGGCCGCTGTCAGTGTTTGTCACAGTGAATGGACATATGTCCCTCACACTAGCATGGGGAATATCTAATTAAGCTACACAATGATTGCTTATGCCTGGGGCCGTTACAAACAAGGCTCTGTCACTCTCCTTGGAGAACCACAAAATGGGAACTCTCTTTTAGTGCATGATAATGAATATATTTGAAATATATTAGAATTGATTTAGATCTTGCACTCTCATCTCTTAAAAAAAAATAAAGCAAACAAATGCTGTTTTCACAAAAGTATTTTGTCCTTTTAGGTCCTACAGTGGGGTTGGGGGTGGGGGTGCGGGAAGGCTGTCGGTAAATTTCAGTGGGTTGATTGTGGTGTTTGGTAGAACTTGCTTTCTTGTTGTTTTTAATGAATGTGTTAGGATTTTTGTGCCAGAAATTTATTTCATACATTAGCAGAGATGTTAGTGTATGTGATGTGGGAGCCTACATGTTTAAGAGTTTTAAGGAGTGAAGGTGTTTTTCTTGTGTTGGCCTTCCCTTCCCTTCCTTAGGCCTAGGTGGGACTCATAGGGAAACTTTTTTAGGTTAGTGCAAAAGTAATTGCGGTTTAGGCTGGGCACGGTGGCTCATGCCTTGTAATCCCAGCACTTTGGGAGGCTGAGGTAGGTGGATCACTTGAGGTCTGGAGTTTGAGACTAGTCTAGCCAACATGGTGAAACCTTGTCTCTACTAAAAATACAACAACTAGCCAAGCATGGTGGCGGGCACCTGTAATGCCAGCTACTTGGGAGGCTGAGGCAGGAGAATCGTTTGAGCCCGGGAGGCAGAGGTTGCAGTGAGCCAAGATTGTGCCACTGCACTCCAGCCTGGGCAACAGAGTGAGACTCCATCTCAAAACAAAACAAAACAAAAAAGGTCATTGTGCAAAAAACCACAATTACTTTTGCATCAACCTAAAGAGTTTTCTTTAACACTGAATCATTTTAAGACTCATGTTGCTACTTTAAGATGAACAGCAATTTTTAACAGGAAAAAATATGATCTTGCGTTAGGACCTAAGAAGTGAGTTTTTCCTGCCTTCCACAGTTACGGCCAGGAAAAAACCATGGCTCCAGTCATGGAAGTGGGGACAGTGTGAAGAGAATCCTGGCTGGGATATGGAAAACTGTGGGGACCACCTCAAGGAGTCTTTCATTACCAAGAGCAAGACCAGCTACATAATTTTTGATCCTCAGTATGAAATGTAAATATGGGGCCCGCTTATTTAAAAGTCAGGAAGGGCTGACAGCAGAGCATTGACCACGTTCAGGGCTCTTCTAAGCACGGGGTTCTATGCCACTGACCCAATGCGTGGTGCACACCTGAAGCTGGCCCTGCCCAGAGCCATTGTTCTGTACCCCATAAGGAAAAGAGAGAAGGTGGCAAAGGACAGTTCCAAGTCTTAATTTCCATACAGTCCATGATCCCAGAGTAGGTACTCAGATGAGATGGAATGAATCGAAAAATGAACTTCACATTGACCCTGTTCATCCTGACCAGGTGAATTTCAAGAATGAAGCAAGTCCACTGACATTGGCAGCTGTGTTTTAGAGACCGTTTTTTGTACTTTTCTCACTTAAAGTGTAGGACTGCCTCCTCTTCGCCACCGCTGCCCCTCTCCCCCAACCCTCCAAAGTCTGCCCGAGTCCATCAGTGCAGAGCATGAGGTCCTTTTAAGAGCTAGGCATCTGGTAGGCCAGACGGAATTCTGAGAAGTAAAGAAAATAAAACTTCTACCATCTTCACAAAATAAGAAATAAAAAGCCTCAGTTAACATTCACCCAAATGTTGGGATCCCTGACTGTGATTGGCTTTTGCCTACGGAGCAGGTAGGGTCTGTGGCTCATCTAGGGTCTGTGGCTCATCTCTCTCTTATTGGCTCCATCCCTATCACATATGCACAGATGAGGCAGCCTCAAATGTCCTGGTCCCTCTGCCTGGGACCCCTGGCCCACCCCTCACCCCCGTCAGCTCTTTCATGCTGGGCCTGCTGCTGGGAAATGGGTCTTTCCTGGCACTGCCTATAAGCCAGTGTGCATGGGAAAATGGGCTTGTTTTCTTTAGGGGAGGGCTGTTGGAAAGTCCTGTCAGGCTTTTGAAAAATTGTGGGAAAACACAAATACTTGAAAATCTATGGTCGTAACCTTTTTTTTTGAGACAGAGTCTCGCTCTGTCACCCAGGCTGGAGTGCAGTGGTGCAATCTCGGCTCACTGCAACCTCTGCCTCTCAGGTTCAAGCGATTCTCCTGCCTCAGCCTTCCAAGTAGCTGGGATTACAGGCATGTGCCACCACACCCAGCTAATTTTTTGTATTTTTTGTAGAGACGGGGTTTCACCGTGTTAGTCAGGATGGTCTTAATCTCCTGACCTCGTGATCCACCTGCCTCGGCCTCCCAAAGTGCTGGGATTACAGGTGTGAGCCACTGCGCCTCACTGATCATAACCATTTTTAGTTACAGTGACTGTTCAGGATGTCAACTATATTCACGTCATTGCACAGATGGTCTCTAGAACATTTTCATATCTGTTGGGTTTTTAAGTCCCATCACCATGACCCCATAAGCCTTGGATTGCAGATATTTATGGAAAGGAAGGACCCTTCAACATGAGAAGTGCTTAATTCTTGTGCATTCAATGAATAGAACCAAATGAAGCTCTGTGCCTAAAGCCTCACATATGACCAGCCCAATTCCCTGGACCCAGACAGAGTTGTGACATGTTTTTTCTTGTCTCCTCATAACTGTTTATTTACAAAAGGAAGAAAAAGACTTTGCAATCACTTGGATTCTTCGGTCTGCTTCTTGAGGCAGCTCTGATTTTGATTCCTAAATCATTTCCTCAGTCTGTCATGTTGGATCTGAATACATAAGGAGCCATAGCAACCTCCCAGCCATCCCAGAGCTTCATACAGTGCCTGGTATCCAATAGGTGCTTCATATGTGATGAATGAATGAGTAACTGACAGGTTTTCAGTGTTAGAGGGAAGCAAGGATACATGGAATAAATGTGTGATCTCTAAACCTCGCTTAAGCCAGTGGCCTCAGCCCCTTGCCATAGACCCTTGTCCTAGCAAAGCTGAAAGGATGTCAGGGCAAAGGGCACCAGTGCAGGGGACAGAGGGTGTGCAAAGGACCAGGTGGTGAGAGAGCCCTGTTCTGGGAGGAATCATCTTTGGAACAAAAGGTATGAAAATATCTTTGGAAACAGAAAAGATGGGGATGTTCTCAGGGGGACCGAGATGCTGGGTGGGGCAGCTTGTTAAAAAGCGATTGGGAGTTGGTCTTAATGATGCCTACTTGGGTGCAGTCAGATAACAGAGGAGCTGCAAAGTCTTGCAGGAGGACATACGAGTGGGATTTTAGGAAATGATGACAGGAGCAGGGAGAGGCATGCAAGGATTTAGGAACACGATCCTGTTTTTCTGTTTTGGCTGAAACAGAGCAGAATTTCCATGTTCACACACATCCTTTCAAAAATGGGAAAAGACCCTAGATACATCTGCAAGGAATGCCTGTGATGACAGACCGGTCCCTGGCAAGCCTTGAGGGAATGAGGTTTGGGTTAAGGGTGAGACGGCAGCTCTTCTTTAGAGGTAGTGTCTCTGCAGCTGGGGCAGGTTCTTAGGCTGAGTCTGAAGGACCTGCAGGAAAAGGCAAAACTGTAACAGCAGATTTCTCCCTTCCCCTTCCCCTTCCTCTTTCTTTCTTTCTTTCTTTCTTTCTTTCTTTCTTTCTTTCTTTCTTTCTTTCTTTCTTTCTTTCTTTCTTTCTTTCTTTCTCTTTCTTTTTCTTTCTTTCTTTCTTTCTCTCTCTTTCTCTTTCTTTCTTTCTCTCTCTCTCTCCTTCCTTCCTTCCTTCCTTCCTTCCTTCCTTCCTTCCTTCCTTCCTTCTTCCTTTCTTCCATCCCCTGCTTCACGAAGGACAAATGTTGCAATTCCAGGGTGGTCGAAGAAGCTGCTGCTTTTCCTTCCAGATGAGTGGATTATTAACAATGGAGCAGAGAAGCTGCCATGCACCATTATATCCTTCTTCAAGGAGATAGAGTCTCCAGCCAAAGAGAGGTGTAGGGTGACCCTGCTTGCCTATGCAGGTGGGGTTCAGAGCACACCCTTCATGGAGAAGCATTGAAGAAATGATTGGAAAGTCACATCCTAAATGAATTCACAATATATTCCCCATGGGCCAATCACATCCTTTCTCTGGGCCTCGATTTCTTCATCTTTGAGATGGGGTGATTAGATCAGAATCACCTGGTAATTACAAACATACAAATTTGTGGCACTAACCCCTGAGGATGCTGACTCTAGGTCAGGTCCTGCCATGGATGTGCCAGGGTTTGTGAGCTATGATGATGGAGCACAGGTCTTACCCCATACTGTGAGTTGACTTTGCTCTTTCCATCATCAGAAGGATTCTAGAACTCTCTGAGCAGAATCAACCCAAGGGTGGTCTAACTGTTAGCATCCCTCAATTCCCTGCTTCAATCTGATTCATCTATCAGGGCCAGTTGAAATCTCCCTCCTTCCTGAAGCCTTCCCTGGCTTTGGGCCCCTCGTGCGTTCTTTCTCTTATCCTCTCCTAAATCATCCAGGACACATCCGTTGTCTCCTACGTGTAGAACAACATTATTTGGTGTTATCAGCTACCCTGTCAACTCTTTAGCTGGTCTTTCCAGACAGAAGGGCATGGACCTCACTGGGAGATCCCTGTCTCCTCCCACCCTGACACTATGGTGACTGACTCAAATTGGACTGTTCTCAAATGGTGCTTGCCGGGTCAGTGAGTCATTGCAGCATGGCTAATCACCACTGCACTTATTGCCAGGTCAGCTAAGTCAGCATCTGCTCTTTGATCCTTTCCAATGGGGCACGATATACTTTATTAATTTCAGTCACCTTCATGCAAATCTCCCATGCATTGATTTCTTGTGATTTCATTAGCGTGAAGGTTGGGGTTTGGGTTTGCTCCATGACATGTTCGATTGCTCAAATCCCATGTCCTTCTAAAAACTTCGTGCCTTGATTTGAGGAGGATTGGATGGCATCCACTCCCCTGGTAAGAGTCATGCTTTTCTTATCTGCTGTTTATATTATACTCTCTTGTCACAGAAAAAAAGAAGAAATTAACACTTTAAAAGAGGAACAAGCATATGGAGAAAGGTGGAGATAGAGTTGGCGGGCAGGGAAGGAGGCGAGGGGTAGGGGAATGATGCCACATGCCAGATGGAGAGAGCCTGCTTCCTACCATATCACTATTCTTGTTATCCAGTCTCCCGATCCTGCCCCTCTTCTCTGGCATTGTTTTATAGTCCTTGTAAAAAAAATCGTAGCAAATCCCAATTACCTCTTGGACACGATGTGGGTAGGAGAATGCAGGAGAAGTTTTGGAGAGAGACATATGTTGTATGTTATCTTGCATGTGTCCCAATCTGGATCCTAACCCTTGTTTTCTAACAATGGCACTGGATTTCTTTCTTTCTTTCTTTTTTTTTTTTGTTGAGACAGAGTCTCGCTGTGTTGCCCAGGCTGGAGTGCAGTGGCCGGATCTCAGCTCACTGCAAGCTCCGCCTCCCGGGTTTACGCCATTCTCCTGCCTCAGCCTCCCAAGTAGCTGGGACTGCAGGCGCCCGCCACCTCACCCAGCTAGTTTTTTGTATATATTTTTTTAGAGACGGGGTTTCACTGTGTTAGCCAGGATGGTCTCGATCTCCTGACCTCGTGATCCGCCTGTCTCAGCCTCCCAAAGAGCTGGGATTACAGGCTTGAGCCACTGCGCCCAGCCTGGCACTGGATTTCTAAGTGATTCAGCAAGGCACATTGACAGTGCCTTTAAGTACAGGTCCATTGCCTGTTGACACTGATGAAGTGGATTCGAATGCCCACAGTGCAGATTTAGAATCAAGTGAGCTCTTTGTAATTACAGACATGAGGCTTGTTCAGGTTGTGGGCAGGTCTGAAACAGACATGTCTCTTCTATAGGCACATATGCGTCTGGCATACACTCCTGTCTCCTCTCTCATTTTTCCCTGAGTGGTAAAGTCTTAACCACTCAGCAGCCAAAGTCATACCTGCAGTTAGTCTCCTACTAAGACGATTTACTAGGCAGATTCTCTTTTCTGTTGCCACTTTGTAAAATGGACTCTTCGCTTCCCTGAGCAGTTTTCCGTGATACTTCTCTTTCTCGATCCATCCTTTTACAGGGGAATCGTTATCTGTTGTGCTTTAATTGTGCGTCCGTTAGGGTGTTCCAGCCCTGTTCCACTCACAGGGATTTTAATACTTCCTCCCAGTGTGCCATGCTCACCTGATTCCCCCCTAATCCCATAAATCTCCTTCTACCAAACCTTAATACAGTAGTGATTAGCTTTCTCTGTGTCCATTTTGCACAACAGTGGAATTTTTGTATAACATCTTCCATAGGAGCAGCATCTATAATTGCTTTGAGCTAGAAGGGGTTGTGAGGAGCAAGTCTGGTCAACACTGTTGAAAATAAACCCCAACTAAATGCAATGTGCTATCCTGTATTAGGTACCCTCTATTCTTCTCTGGAACAGACAAAGGACACTCATGGAAAAACTGGTGAAATCTGAACCGAATGTGTGGTTTAGTTAATGTCATCGTAACTTTTCTTTTTCTTTCTTTCTTTCTCTTTCTTTCTTTCTTTGTTTCTTTCTTTCTCTTTCTTTCTTTCTCTTTCTTTCTTTCTCTCTTTCTCTCCCTTCCTTCCTTCCTTCTTTCCTTCCTTCCTTCTTTCTTTCTTTTTTTTTTCTTTCTTTCTTTCTTTCTTTTTCTTTCTTTCTTTCTCAGGATCTCATTCTGTCACCCAGACTGCCATGCAGTGCCATGATCACAGCTCACTGCAGGCTCAGCCTCCTGAGTTCCATTGATTCTCCCTCCTCAGCCTTCCAAATAGCTTGGATGACAGGTGTACACCACCACACCTGGCTGATTTTGGAATTTTCTGCAGAGATGGGGTCTTGCCATATTGTCAGGCTGGTCTTGAAGTCCTGGACTCAAGAAATTCAGCCCCCTCGGCCTCCCAAAGTGCTGTGATTGCAAGCGTGAGGCCCCACACCTAGCCATCCATGTTCATTTCTTAGTTGTGACAAATATACCAAGGTTATGAAAGATGTGAATGTTAGAGAAAGCCGGGTGAAGTATATACAGGAAATTTCAGTACTATCATGGCAACTTTTCTGTGAATCTAGAATTATTCCACAGTGAAAAGTTAATTTAAAAATCAATATTTTTAAAAATAAAATTTAGAGGGGCCAGGTATACTTTTTTGGTCTGCCCATACAGCACAATCCTTATATGCCTGGGGTCTTGAATCCTATCTCTGCAACTCACTAACTGCATGATGGCCGTGCTTCTGATTCCTCACGGGTAAAGTAGGAATAAAAATAGTAATTGAATCGGTACACCTGCAACAATGCTTAGCATATGGTGAGAGTGCAATCCACGTGAACTTTTCTTATTAACATTTTATTGAATTCAGTATACAACTGGCAAATCATATCAGAGTGCATTGTCTCTTAATTTTAAACAGTTCCCGTGCAGGAAACGAAATGAATGAAGCTCCTGACATTTTCAGATCTACTTTTCTTGGTTCCAAAATATGTTCCTGAGATATGCAGGCAAAATCACCATGTCCTCCTCTCCTCTCACTTCTCAGAGTTTAAGGCAAAAATCCATTACTAATAAGAATTCTAAACAAGAAAGAGGTTCATGACACTTAAGGATTCAAATAGAAATAGATGGCTCTGTGTGGCTTTTTCCTCTTCTATTTTCTTGTCTCAACTCAGTGTGGATGTTAAATGGAAGCAGAGCAGGGATTTTCGACTCGGGGAGATTTTGTCCCCCGTGGGATGCTTGGCAATGTCTGGTGACATTTTGAGTTTTCCCAACTGGGGACAGGATATCACTGGCAACTGGCAAGTAGAGGCCAGGGATACTGCTAAATAAACATCCTACACTGCACAGAACAGCCCCCACCACAGAGAAGTATCTGGCCCCAAATGTAACAGGACCATTACTGAGAATCCCTGAAGAAGAGTCAACAACTACCGTATTAACCCAGTAATACTTTCGCAATTGAGCTTGTGCCAAGTCTATCCTCCCTACCCAAAGAATTTGTTTATCTACAACAGATCTTGGGAAAATTAAATAACTTTCCAGAGGGTCATCAAAGACCCGGGGAAAGGTTTTCTGGGCAGTAGGCATTCTCTTCCAAGTCTGGGTCTCTGCACCAGGACAGGTACTTGCCTAACAGGGCACAATGGAGCCGAGGGCCATCAGCTGAGCCCCCTTTAATACACCAGAGAATCCCTGACCTGGAAGTTTAAGAAGCAGAGGAAGATGGCTGATGGGAAAGATAGTTCTCAGGCTGAACAAGACTTTTCAAGATGAACATTATAAAAGCAACGAAAGGGGCGAGGGCAGAGCATGAATCAGGAAAGAAGGAAAGAGCCACCGCCTGGCTCTGTGGGTAGAGTCCAGATTATGATTTGGTAGAAATCCAAAGATTCCAAGTCATAGTGATTCAGGCACACCGGAATTTCACAGTGATTGGTAAGAGCTCCTTCAAACGTGGCTTGATCCTGGCCGTGGTATTAGATCTTACACTCAGAGGATGAACTGACATGTCTGTCATCATAATTCAGCCTCTACGTCTAGCTTTCTTCATCCTGAACTTGGAGGAATTGGACTCCACTTGATTCTGTGTGCCTTATGTGTATTATAGGCGTTTTTTCCTTTTACTTCCTAACACACCAAGAATGAAGATGTGCCTTTCAAAACAAGGCTCACTTCAGTGATAGGCCATGGGGGGAGGTGGAATGAAAAAGATGCATTCCATAATGAGCAGCTGATTCTGTGTCATGAAGCTACACAAAATATGACTGCCTGTACCTTCAGGGAGGGCACTGAAGTTAAGAGGGCAGCCCCCAAAGGCTGGGCATGAACAAGGACATCACATCGTGTTATGATTGTCTTATTCCATGTTAGCCTACAGATGCCTGCGTCAGTGGGATTGGGAGCTTGTCTGGGCTGCCTGATGGGCTGGGAGTCATTCAGAGACCCCTAGGCTCTGCTCATTTGCTGTGGGAGCCTGGACAAGCCCCTGCCACCACCTCCTCACCTGTGAAAGGGGAGTCGCGCACATTGCACCTGCTTCTCATTTTAAAGGAGGTAACACGTGAAATGTAAAAGGCCCTACAGACTAGCAAGTGCTAGAGAAATGGACTATTTTTATTTAAAATTTCCCTTTTCCCCACAGCTCCTATAGAAATTAATTCCCTTTCCCTGAGAATGCTGGTTTCAGTCTGGGTTTGGTCCAAAACCGGTATGTGTTGTGGGCGGACTGTGAGTCAGATGCTGTGGGTGCAGAGCTCTTTGAGGGGGACCTCCCTTCCTCAGCCTGGGGTGACACAGACTACTTCTTGTCCCCAGTGTCTGCCCTCCCTTTTTAGTAAAGGTTTCAGCTAGCACATGGCCACCCAGACGAAGCCCACATTTTCCAACCTGTGTTGCAGTTTGATGTGGCCCTATAGTTAGGTTCTGTCCCAGGGAACACAAGCAGAAGTGACATATGCCATTCTTGGTTTGTACCTTAAAAGGAAGGAGAACCCTCCCTGCTCCACACTGCTTCCCAGAATGGGCATGATGGCAGGATTGGAGTAGCAAGATGGAGACTGTGTTGAGGATAGCAGAAAAATAAGAGGGAGGGAATTGGGTTGTTCATACCATGAAGCTTTCAGACCAGCCCTGGGCCACCTCCCTAGACTGTAACTTTATCTAAGATGCTGTCTTGGAACTTTCTTTGTCATGGCACCTAACCTGCATCCTCACCACTATGGCCTTGAAATGTCCTTCCCCATAGCCTACTTCCAATCCTCATGGCACCAGCCCTGTTGATCTCAAGTTCTCCATCTTTCCTGCCTTCCCTGCTTCCCTTCCAGGTAAAATTTACCTTTCGAGGCTGTCAGTGCCCTACTTCATGCTATCAGTAGTACTTTATAGACTAACAAGTGCCAGTGACTTGCTGGGTATTCCTTCCCAGGCAATGGGCATTTTGACAGGGCTCCCTGGAGACACAATGCTTATCCATGCAGTGGCATCAACAGAAGGCATGCTGAGTGTGACAGGCGGGTGGGGAGCTTACAGCTTACTATAGATTGGACACCATTCTACATCAGTAATCCTCATGCCAGCTTCCCAGTGCTCCTGTATGAACACCAGGAAACTCAGACCAACTTTGAAGACCACAAGCCAGCCATACATCTGCTTATCTGTTTCAGAAAGTTGAGCATAGGGGTTGATAGTCTCTACAGCTCTGTGTGCCTGTGGTGCCTCTCTGTCTCTGCAGGTATCTGGGGTGACTCTGGGGTGATGTCTCTGAGGTGCCACTCTCATCCCAGGGGATCTGGCTCCGAGTGAGTGAGTTCCAGTGCCCAGCTCTGGGGGCATGAGCTGGAGAAGCAGGCGGGGCTGCCTGGGCAGCTCGCGGCTCTGTGGGTAGAGTCCATAACTAAAGAGAGCCAGTGACCCCACATTCCCTCCCAGGACACTGGGCCTTGAGCTGCTGGACCAGCCACACCTGCCTGAGCCTTTGCTTTCAGGTGGGATGGGAAGAGCAAAGGTGATGGCTAATGTTGGTTTTCTTCTCATTTGTAGGGATACAGGGACAAACATCCCTTTGCAAACATGTTTCCGAAGGAATTTCTCTATAGCTTCACTTCGTAGTTGTAAGAAACCCTGGCGGATTTTTGGTTTGTTTTGGTTTGGTTTTGGTGTGGGGGACAGGAGGGGTTGTTTTGCTTTCTCACTGATTCACTGGAATATAGGGAAGGATTGAAGAGAAACTTGTCAGAGGGAAGGAAAGAAAAATTAGAACTAAACTCAAAACACCACATCCTGATCATAGAAGATTAAATCTCCCTACCATAAAGACACGTGTGTGCATATGTTCATTGCAGCACTATTCACAATAGCAAAGACATGGAATCAACCTACATGCCCATCAACAATGGACTGGATAGAGAAAATGTGGTACATATTCCCCATAGAGTATTATGCAGCCGTGAAAAAGAATGAGATCATGTCTTTTGCAGGAATATGGATGGAGCTGGAGGTCATCATCCCAAGCAAACTAACACAGGAACAGAAAACCAAGCACCACATGTTCTCACTTATAAGTGGGAGCTAAAAATTGAGTAAATATGAACACAAAGAAGGGAACAACAGACACCAGGGCCTCCTTGAGGGTGGAGGGTGGGAGGAGAGAGAGGATCAAAAAGTACCTCTTTTTGATCAGGTACTATGCTTATTATCGGGGTGACAAAATAATCTGTGCCTCAAACCCCCATGACATTCAGTTTACCTATATGACAAGCCTGCACCTGTATCTGAGCCTAAAACAAAAAGTTAAAACAATAAATAAAAACATGAGGTGTGGCTTCCTAACAAAAAAAGATTAAATGTGAGAACGAGGCCTGTGAGCTAACAGGATAGAACAATATAGCAAGTGTCTCCTATTTTCTGACTTTCAGTTGTATGAAAATACTTTTCAATTCTGTAACAGGGTTCAAACAAACCCCTGATCATTATTCCCTTGCACCTTTGCCCTTGAATTGGGTAGAGCAGACATGGCCGGCCTCCCCCAGGCCAGCCATCACCCCTCCCAAGAGAAGCAGTGTTTTCATAGCCGGACAGCACTGGAAACAGGCGTTGGGCTCTGCATCCTGACCCAGGCGGGGCAGGCCGAGTGTTCTCACAGCCATCTGTTGCGGCCTGTAATGCATGAGCACATTAGCACATGGCCCGCCAGCAGCCTCAACATTGTTCTCCAAGCTGAGTTAGTTCAGCCGATCTCAACAAAGGGGACAGTTTTGCATTCAGGATAAATACAACCACTGAGGGTTTCTTTATTTCTTTTTCTTTTTTTTTTTTTTTAAGGATACTTAATGTTAAGGTTTTCACTGGCTGTCTGAATTGCAAGTTGCAACCACCTCCCACTCCCTGCAATATCATTCCCATTCTGTTAATGACATTGACATGGATGCTTTGTAGGAACTACTAAAGGAGATATTTTTTTATGCTCCTCATTGGAAAGATTCATCCAATAGCATTTTTTAAAAATCCAAGGAGTTTGCCTCACAAAGGATTAGAACAAAGTGTCCAACCATGAATTCATTTAATGTTAAGGTCAGTCTTATGCCTCCAGCTCTGGATTTTTAGTGTGCTCAAAGGCTACCCAAGGGACTTTGGGAGGCAGCTTTTGTTCACAGTAGCCAATGTTATATGTCAAGCTTTAGCAAATTTGTTGACAGTAACTGATAAATTATTTCAGAAAATCCCTTGTTTGCCCAACACCCCAGGACCAATAAAAGGCCAGCCTCCAAGACTTGGCAGATTTTTAAAAAGCATTTTCTGGAAGGAAAATGAAGTTTGATGCTACCCTTTTCACAGGATCAGATTTTTGCTTATATTTTCTCATGTGAGAATCCTAGTGAAGCTTTATGTCACTTGCATTCTAGTTACAAAATAGTTCAGTGCCAAAAATCATCTGCATGCATTCATTTCGTTCATTAAATAGGTATTTATGGAGCACTTATTATGGGCTGGATACCATTGTACATCAGTGATCAAGGTGGACAAAGTTTTCTGCCCGGTGGAGCTTATGTTCTAGCGTGGAAGATGGGCAATAAACAACAAAATTAATCAATAAGAAATAGCATATGGGGAAAGGGAAAGTTGAGCAGGGCAATGGAATTGAAAATGCCAGGGAAAGTTGTAGTATTAAAAAGGGAGGGGCTGCACATGATGGTTCACGCCTGTAATCCCAGCACTTTGGGAGGCCGAGGCAGGTGGATCACCTGAGGTCAGGAGTTCAAGTCCAGCCTGGCCAACATGGTGAAACTCTGTCTCTACTAAAAATACAAAAATTAGCTGGGCGTGGTGGTGCATGGCTGTAATCCCAGCTACTCAGGAGGCTGAGGCAGGAGAATCCCTTGAACCTGGGAGGCAGAGGTTGCAGTGAGCTGAGATGGTGTCATTGCACTCCAGCCTGGGCAACAAGAGCGAACTCTGTCTCAAAAAAAAGGAGGTGAAATTATCTCCTCAAAAAAAAGGAGATCTCAATTTACAGAGCTTCCATATTCAAAAACTCTTTTCAGAATAAAAGTTAAAAAAATAAAAACATGAGGTGTGACGAGCTAACACGTTAGAACAATCTAGCAAATGTCTTCCATTTTGTGACTTTCAATTGTATGAAAATACTTTCCAGTTCTGCAACATGGTTCAAACAAACCCCTCAAATTCTTTTTGGACTATGGAAGCTCAGGGGGACCTTCCCTACATACAGTTTTTTCCTCTTTAAGTTCAAGTTCAAATGGAAAACACAACTTGATCACCCTGCTCCAATCAGGGTCCATTTCAAAGCTCTTAAATGCTGAGGACAAGCATGTTTTCAAAGCCGTATGTCTGTGTGTTTCTAACCTGCCTAAAGCGGGGTATGGGGTAATACAGTGGTCATCAAGTTCAGATGCACCTGATGCAGCCGTTATCACTGAGTGTTCTCCACACCCCCCTGGCACATTAAACGTGTACTGGATAAAAGGCTAAGAAGATGAACTTCAGGAGTAAAGATAGCAGTTTGTCCACTACCCCCAGCCCCAGATTTATGTGGGATCTTCACTATGTAGTTTAACACCCACTTCTTAAAATGTGACTCTTAACTCTATCATAATGAATATCTGAACAAGTTACAAGTTAGTTGGTTATTTCCTTTCCAAGTCACAACTGATGAAAGTCTGACTGGATATTGAATAAGGGAATTGCTCACAAAACACTACCTACTTCAGCCAGGCATCTCACTGAGATTCTGGCTCCCTGAGACCCAAAGGCAGAGATTTGTTCAGGCATCCTGATCTGCTGGGGGCACCATGCAAGTCCTGGGACATTTGTTATGGGGTCCTTGACACACACCTGTGGCAGGGAGGACATGAGATACATCCTATGAGTGGCAGGGTGGACTTCAGGGTTGTGAAAAGTCATAGAGGATCATAACTTGAAATGTCCTTTGCCAGGCTTTTCACTTTGTAGGTGAGTAGATAGAGGCTCAGAAAGGTCAAGCAACTCGCTGGAGGATGCTCAGCCTGGTCTGAGACCTAGATTTTCAAACTCCTGGAACAGGCTTCTTTTCACTATGGCAGGTTGCATACCAGGACCTGAAGAGTTACTCAGAAGTGAAAGAGATCACCAACAGGTGATAAACAAAATGTAGCACACATCCACAACAGAATATGATTCCACTGTAAGAAGGAATGAAGTAGGGATACATGCAACAATGTAGCTGAACCTCAAAAACATGCTAAGTGAAAGAAGCCAGTCACAAAAGGCCACATATTTTATGACTCCATTTACATGAAGTATCTAGAATCTGTGAATCCATAGAGATAGAAAGTAGATTGGCGGCTGCCGGGGTAGGGATTGGGGAGTGAGGAGGAACTGCTCAGTGGATCCAGGTTTTACTTTGCAGTGATGAAAATGTCTTGGAACGAGACAGAGGCGGTGGCTGCACGACATTGTCGATGCCACTGAAACTGTTCACCTTAAAATGGTTAACTTTGTGTGATGTGCATTTGACCTTAATTAAAACAAAAAAATAGTGAAAGAGGTAGGAAGAGCTGATGGGTTAAACACAAAAAGGTGGGCGATGACAAGCAGATTGGCTGTGGAGGGTGGTGAAGGGAAAGAGAGGGGCAAAGAAGGCAAGCCCAGGGTGGGGCGGGGAAGAGTGCAGCCTCCTGGCTGTGCTGGTCTTATGGGCTGCCTGCCCCTGCTGTGGTCACCTGCCAGCACCCGGCTGCACTAAGTCATTTCCTTCCTGTGCTGGCTAAGCCACACTGCCTTCCAGTGTCTTCATTAGCACTGCTGCCTTGGCCTGAACAGCCCAGAGAGGTCAGAGCTGGAGCCAATGGGGAGCTCCACGCCCAGCTCCCAGGAGGCCCCACCACTGTTCTCCCCGAGGCTCCCAGCTGCAATTCCAGAGTGAGCAGATCCTTAGCTCTCCAGCTCACCCCTTACACTGGGCATCTGAGGGGCACAGCTGGAGGGACAAACAGGCCTGGTCCTGAGAGAGTAGACTCTCCTCAGTGAGTGGATGAGGGGATGGGACCATGAGGCTGGGGCTTGGGCTACACAGGCAACTTTTCCTTCAATCAGTTCCTTTCTGATCCTGGCTCCCTCCTTTAAAAGGACTCAGGTCTGGGCCGGGTGTGGTGCCTCATGCCTGTAACCCTAGCGCTTTGGGGGGCCAAGGTGAGTGGGTCACCTGAGGTCAGGAGTTTGAGACCAGCCTGGCCAACATGGTGAAACCCTGTCTCTACTAAAAATACAATAATTAGCTGGGCATGGTGGCATGCACCTGTAATCCCAGTTTCTTGAGAAGCTGAGGCATGAAGATGGCCTGAACCCAGGGCAGGGTTGTAGTGAGCTGAGATCGTGCCACTGCACACTCCAGCCTGGGTGACAGAGCGAGACTCCATCTAAAAAAAAAAGAAAAGACCCAGGTCTGTTTTCCATGTAGAGCATGGGCCCTCCTTGTCCGTGACGCAATGCAAAGGATATTCCCAGAGAACTAACTGTGCATCATGCTCAGCACCAGGCACCCCAGGACATGCAAAGGTGAGAACAGACGCCTTGCCTTGCGTTGCGGGGGTTTGGGAAGTGGACCTTGTACAGAACTCAGGGACAGTGCTGAGTTGTTCCTTGGGACCCCGAGGCATACAGACCCCTTGTAATGCTTCAGGACAGGTCATATCACCCAGAGTAAGAGACCTTACCTTGTAGGACCTCCCAGAAGATTCAATGGGATGACACTCATGCGGTCAGGCATCTTCTTCTGCTTAGTTGGGCAGGTTTGGTGTGCCAGGTTCTCCCTCTCAAGCCGGATGGCCTGTGAAGACGGTACTAGCATCACCCCTACTTTACAGATAAGGAAGCCAAGGCTTAGAAAGTTCATGTCTCTTGTCCAAGGTCACTCCACTGACAGAGCTTGGCCAAGGCAGCATACCACCCCACACCCAGCCGCCTCTTCATGGTCTGCATGGTGACTGCCCCACTGTGACCTACACATTCTTGGCTGCTTGGGTTGGGGGAGACTCAGCTGTGGGAGTCCACACCCAGCAGCAGCTGCACTCTGGGAAGGCCCTTGGGTCCAGGGCATCCATTCACTGCTGGGATCAAGCACAGGGCGACTCCTGGGATGTTTCATTTAATCCTCACAGCAACACAGTTGTCAGGTGCTATTGTTAATTACTCTATTTACATAAGAAGAGACGATCTGGAAGGTCTGATCACTGTAGGTCTGATCACCTGGATCACTGTAGTATCAGGGCTTTGGTCTGAATCCAGCTGCCCTGGATAGAATCAAAGTACTCACCAGCCTTTAGGCCTCAGTGTCCCCCATCAATGAAGAATTCAGGACTTTTACACTTCCGCCTTGTTCCCCACACTCTCCAAACCTCCTGACTTGCACTGTGCCATTCGTTCATTCGTGCATTCATTCATTTTTTTCTGAGCCCTTATATCTAGCAGGTACCCTGAAGGTACAAGGATGTCCAAACCACAGTTTCCACCCTAGGGAAGCCCCACAACCAAGGACAACTCCTTTCTAGAACTGTCTAAACTCCACTTTAGCAGAGGCCAGTGAATTCCCTTAGTGCACACAGGACATATCGAGGAGGGCTGTTCTCAACCATCACAGCCTCCCTTCCAGCAGGGGCTCCCAGGACCTCTGCACTGAGGTGGACCAGGACACCCAGAGGGCTCAGGTATTAGGGCAGAGCCTGATCTGCCCACGGAGCTTCCAAGATCACCCATTATGGCTCTGTTCTACAGCTGAAACAGGTTCAGAGCTTCGCAGAGGCCACTCCAGCCCTCTTCTGAAAAACAAGCTTCTCCTGCCAAATCTGAGGATGAAGGAGAGAGAATTGCTCGTGATCCTGTTTGAACTGCATTGCACCTGTGGCCCTTGCCCGGGGCTCCAGGACTTTTGCCTAGAAAGCGGAGGTGTCGGAGAGCCAGAGCCAGGCTGGTCTGGGAGGGAGGCAGAGGAAAAGGTGAGACCCGGTATACAAGGCTTAAAAGCCAGGGTAGGGGTGGTAAACCAGGATGCTTGCGGCCCAACGACACTGGGTCACAGGGCCTCCAGGACTCAGCAGGGCTGAGGAGGGCAGGAGGGCAGGAGGGAGGGGGTCCAGAGAGGCCTCTGCTTTGCAGTTCCAGGCCCTCGCGTGTGCAAGCACCGGTGTGCGTGGATCTGTGAGCGCGAACTCGGATGCGTGAATCCCTGTGCGAGAGCCTATGCACGTGGACTCAGGTGTGTGGGGCTGGTGTGCGAAAGCCCTTAGCGGGTTTGTGCTTTTGGACTCGGGTGCATGGACCTGGGTGCTCCTTGGGCGGCTGTTTGGGCCCCACACGCATGTAGGCGGTTCTGGGGAGCTCTGCGTGCCTCCTTCTTGGGGGACCTCCAACCCCTCCCACAACCAGTGGAAGGATTGTGGCCGCACCGACGCTGCAATGTCGCCAAAGGAAAACTGCGCGCGTCCAAGCCAGCTTCAATCCTGGAGGGTGCGGGCCTCGCCGGGGTCTCCAGCCTGTGGCGTGGGCCTGCGGAGCCCGACCACCCCTCCGCACCGGTCTCCCGTTAGCATGTGCGGGGTTCGGGAAGCGAGGGCCGGAGAGGACACTAGCGCGCAGTTCAGAGCGGTTCCTTGAGCAGTCTTCGCCCAGAGTTGCAACGTGGCTGCCCGGGGACCCCAAATAAAGACGCGGCCTCCTCACCCAGAGCCCTACCAGCTCGTCCTGGGGGACAGCGCCCGCTTTAAGGGTTTGCAAACTGAAGACCCACTCGCTTGTCTTCAGGGCCCTCGGCGTGCTGTAAAGGAGGGTCTGAAGTCCCCCCGGCAGGAGAGCGCGCACTCGCAGCAGCCGCGGGACTGGCGCAGGTCCCTGGTCCCTGCAGGCCTTTCAGTGGGCGACCCTTTTCCTAGTGACTGCCCGAGGTGTGGAAGGCACAACGGGGCAGGGGATGTGGCCCGGGATTCCGGCTGCGGTCCCAGGCCGGCAGGAGCGGCAGCTGTCTTGGCACTAACGACGGTCCCTCGCGGGGAGCGCGGGCCGCCCTAATGAGGCTCCGCCGTGGCTCACCTGCTCCGACCCTTCCTTCGTCCGCGCCGCGCGCCCACCGGTGCACGCTAATTGCTAAAGCCTGTGAGCCCCGCCCGCCGCCCAGATGGGAGAGTCGGGGACAGATGGGGTCCAGGCATGGGGGGGGAAGCACTAGGAGCGCCACCTAAGGGGGCCGGGGTGAGGGACACGGGGTGGTAGCAGAGGATTCCCGAGGCGGCAGCTGAGCCAGAGTCGGGACTGCTGGAGTGCGGGCCAGGTGGCCTCTTGGGATGGGCCCTGGATTACAACAACCTTGCCACCTTCATTTACTGGCTGTGTCCCCTGAGCGAGTCACTTACTCTTTCTGTGCCTCAGTTTCCTTACTTGTAAGACAGGACAATAATGCACCCTCTTCAAATGGTTGTAGTGAGAATGGAATGAATTGAGGCTCTCGAAGCTCTCTGTGTCCTGCCCTATCCCGGCTAAACCTCAGTCAACGCTAGCGGCCTCCTCTCCCAGCCTCCTCCACCTATTAATATCCTGTGTTCCCTGGAGGTTCAGCGGGGCCCTGACTCCCTCCTCCCAGCTTTGCCTCTTCAGTTCCTGGCTGCAGCCCTCCACCCCCACCCTCTTCCACAGACAAGCAGCCAGTAGCAATCACTGGGCCCTTAGAGGAGAGATAGGAAGTAAGGATGTAGCTGTGGGTGATCCCCATCACTGCCCTGCCTAAAATGGCCTACTCACTGACAGGGAGTTGGGGCTTAGCCCCTGGGATATAGCCCATGAGCTGCTGGCTGCCTCCAAACCAGGGAGTGGCCATGCTCATCCATGCTGTCCCACATCCCTCTCCCTAGTCAGCATGGGACTGAATACAGCAACCACTGCCCTGAACAGTCTGGCTTGATCCTGGCTTCCCTGACAGTTTTGCAGAGACTATAAATAAATGGTCATTCTCGGTGTAGGGCCCTTGTTAAAGACCTTATAACCCCTACTGGTACTATGGGGGTGCTTGTGGGGGGAAGGGGATACTAGGCACAAAATCTGTAATTGCAAGTGTGACTTAAAATGACATGGCAGGTGGAGGGGGACTCCTTTGCCCCCTCCTAGATGAACTTCTCGGAAGCATCAAGGTGAATACTCAGTAGAAGTCCAGACAGATTGCTAGGTAGATTCTGCCGCAATGGGAGACAGACATTTTCCACCACTGGACTAGTTTTATCCATAAGAGCATCTAGGGGGCTTTAAAATTCAATGCCCTGGCCCAGGAGCTCCTCACTGATCCCAGCGTGGGAATGAGAAGGGCAGGCCCCTGGTGGATGATTGTCAGCCCCAAATCACCATAGGTGTCCTTAGTACCCATATCTTCCTACAGCCACATTAGAATCCCTGGCCTCACTGGGGGTGTGACACCTCTGTGTGTTCGCTTCACTCCTCTCTGCTCACTGCCTGGCCCCGAGGTGCAGAATTCCAACTCCATGAGCATTAGAGGTGAGTCCTTCAACACTGAGTCCAGGAGAATGTCATTTCTCTGTGGCTCCTGCCCATGTGAGAGAGTGAGGAGCCCAGGGACAATGCCCTAGGGTGCTGAGGCCAGAGGAGGAGGCTTGGGTTCTGCCCACTGGCCCCTCAACCTCTGGTCAGCTGAGCTCCCAGGTTCTTTTCTTTTCTTTTTTTCTTTTTTTTTTGACAGAGTTTCATTCTTGTTGCCCAGGCTGGAGTGCAATGCCACAATCTCGGCTTATTGCAACCTCCACCTCCTGGGTACAAGCAGTTCTCCTGCCTCAGCCTCCCGAGTAGCTGGGATTACAGGCATGTGCCACCACACCCGGCTAATTTTGTATTTTTAATAGAGATGGAGTTTCTGCATTTTGGTCAGGCTGGTCTCGAACTCGCGACCTCACGTGATCTGTCTGCCTCAGCCTCTCACAGTGCTGGGATTACAGGCTTGGGCCACTGTGCCCAGCCAGCTCCCAGGTTCTTAAGGAGGGTTGGGGAGTCTCAAAGACCTGGGTGGTGGTGAGTTCCTAAACTCAGAGGCTGAGAGCTGGGGCACTGCAGAGCCACACAGTGGGGCTGGGGAGGAGGCTGAGCTGCAGTCCAGCCTGTTGAGAATCTCCCAACAAATGTTCCCCCCAGAGGGGACCTGCAGTGTGGCAGGGCAGACTGCACCAGATCCCAGAAACTGTTACCTCTTTCCCTTCCCCTCTGGGTGAGGAGCCCACTCCCAGTGAAGAGCCCACCAAAGTCACAGTGGTTGCACACAGTCTCATCCTGTCCTACACCAAAGCCCAGCCACTGGCCTGAGTCCTCTGCCTTGGCCCCCACCAGTCCAGGGCCACCCTCAGCGAGTAGCCACCTGCTCCTGGGGATGTGCGCTTGTGTGTGCCGGTGTCTTTCTCCTCCACATCCAGAGCTGCTCCAGGCTCACCCACCATGGTCAAGGCCCCCAGCTGGGTGCACAGTTTAGGCAGCTGGCGTGGAGGAGGGCCCAAAGCCTGGCTGGACACAGCCCCTCCTTCTTTGGAGGCCCTGGTCTTGCCTGGCCTGGCTGGTGGCTGGTTGCTACTGAGAGCTTGGGTGCAGGGGTGTAGGGAAAGACTTGATTTATTGCCTTTCAACAAGGGTCCTTCTATGCAGACACCAAGCACGCTCAGAGCCTGCACCAGCACACCTGCCTGGCGGTGGGTGTGGAAGATCCAAAACTGTAATCAAGACCACTACCCCCACCAGCCAGGTTCTCAGCTCCCGCTGGTCTATGTTCCAGCCTCCTGGAGTCCCTCTGAGTGTGTCTGTGGCAGCAGCTGGACCCAGTTTTGAATTCTTTTCAAGTTTCATTTCAAATGGGATTTCAGAATAAAAACGACTAGACCCTGCCCTTCCTTCTTCTTGGATTCACATGGTGCTATTGGGGTGGTGGTGGCAGGAGGCTTTCCACCCCTCCTCAGCCCCCAGCCACTCAGCCTCTCCAAATCCCTCCCAGCCTTTGCAAAAAGCCAAGCCCATTGGTGAAAAGCTAGGCCTCCAGCACCAGATCCCTGGGTGACTGCTATCCTGGCCAGGAGCCTGACATTCCCCGCTGGAGGACCAGGAAGTGCCTGTCCCTTGCTAGGGGATGGAGCAGTCTTCAAGTCTAAGCAAAGGGTGCCTGCCTGTGTCAGCTAGGCTCAGCAATGCGACTCACGAAATGGGGTTCTGACCAGGGAAATCTGCACCCCCAGATCCAGGGTGGCCAGTGGCCACCAAAAATATTGTAGAGAGAGGGCCCTGGACCAGGGGACGTTCTTACTGTGCCCGTACCCGCTGTCTTTTCAGGGGCACATTCTTAGGCCAGCCCTGGGGTGGGGAGACTGTAACAGGATCTACCCTGCTCCTTGACCAGGAAGGCCAAAGTTTTTTTATTTCTACCCAGAATCCCTCTTCACAGCCACATCCTAAATTTGCATCGCGGGTTTGGATTGTGAGAACCCAGTGGCCAAGAGGAGACAGAGGTGACCCCAGGAAAGAGCACAGAGACCAAAGTGCTGCCAGTGCTGCTCCAGGCGATGCGGAGCACCTGATCCTTTGCATTTCAAGGCGGAGGTGGCCGCTGGGGGAGGGTAGTGGAGATGGCTGAAAAGGAATGGAAGCGCTAGTGAATTCTGCACCAAGCACTCCCCAAGCGCTTTGCCGGGAACGCCACGGCTCCGCAGAACCCAGGTCAGCAGCTGAAGCCAAGGAAACCCGTAAGGGGAGTGTGGTGGCGGGAGACACCTCTGAGCAGAAAGGAAATAAAAAACGAGCAGTAGACGACTCCTGAGAGCCCAGACCCCCAGCCAAAGGCGCAGCCCTCACCCTGCAAGTCCCAAAGTCCAATGCCCCGGGAAGGAAATATCCGCTTATAAAGGAACTCAATACTCAATTGAAAGGAAAGGCAGTTCCGGGTTAGGCGTCAGAAAATAGAAATAAGGACAAGCAAGTTGTGAAAAACACCCGGAGGATTTGCTCGGAACATGTTTGAAAGACAATGCATGTGTGTCTCTAGTGCCAAACTGGGGCAACGATCCCCAAATCCGGCCCCAAGGTATCGCGTCCTGAACCCCTTTACTGGGTGGCACGCGGATGGAAGTCGCCCGAATTTACTTTAAATTTTATTTAAAATCTCAACACTCATTTATTTCGTTTTTGCAACCAAACAAGTAATAAATATTATTTAGCACTTTGTTTTTACAAAAATAAAACAGATGATACACTCTCTGCGAGGGGCGGTGCGATCAGAGGAAGGGTGTTACACGGCAGACGCTACAAAGCCCAGTTTGCAACGCAGGCAGCGCGGAGGCGGCTTGCACGGACGCAGGAAGCACGTGGAGGAGTTTACCATTTGTGTTAAACGTAGCAAAAATAAACCAAAATAGTGGAAAGCCGGCTTAGACTCCGGTGGGGCTGGCAGTCACTGTGAACAAACAGCTTAGCATCGCGCACTTACCTCATCATTGATATATTTACACATCCAAAAAAGAAAAATTTAAAAAGCCGACAGAACCTCCAAATAACCCAAATTGTTTTCACAGCAACTGCGTCTTAATTCTGTTACATTCTTATGTACCCAAATAACCAAATCACTTTGTGCTTAGAGAAGGAAAGATGAGTCGGTGGGATAGTTTCTATTTTAAAATAATAACTAAAATGCACCCGCCCCTGAAATCAGCAGTTTTGGGTTATTCCAATCCACAAGTGGTTCTACTCTGAATGTCTATAAACTTTTGCTCATACTGTTGAAGAAGGAACATCCACAGATTTATTAGAAAACCATGTTCTCCCAAATCAACGAGAGACGGGGAGGAGCGCCACAGTTCTTAGAGGGTGTGGATTGACCCAGATATGGAGCTTGGATATGACCATAAGCGCTTCTGATACCGAATGCCGGCTTCCAACTAACTTGTGTTCCCTGGCCTTGGGCCAGGGGCGACCCTGGAGGGCGCGGTCGGGCGGTTGCTTCTGCAGTGCGGCCACCCGGAGTCTCCCCCAGGCCAAGAAAGCAGGAAGGGGAGCAAGTCCCCAACGTGTCCCCCTCCCACAACACCCCCTCCCCCACCAAGTGCTGCCCAGGCCGAGTCTGGAAGTCGGGCCATGCTCTCAGGGAAACACGTTTTTAGAATCTTTTTCCGGAGGTGGGGGTCGGGGGTCGGATGAGTTCTAGTGAGGAATGCACACAGCGGTACCTTTTCATAAAACGGTGTCTACTGGACCAGCGCAGGTTAAAGCCAGAGAGGGTTCGATCAGGTCCCGGAGCGAACATCCCCTCACTCCTCACTGCTCTGTGCGCGACCCCGTTGCTTGGGTTCGCAGATGCTGGAGTCCCCACCATCCCCCACCCCCAGTCCGTGGTCCTGCGCCCCTCCTCGCGACAGAGCTCCCGAGCCCAGCGCAGGCCAGTCCTCGCTTCCCCGCGGCCCCGGGCTCCCCTGTCGCCAGAACGCGCCGGCGCCGGTCGGCTCACTTGGCGTCGGAGGTGAGGCGCGGCAGGCTGCCGGCGCCCATGGCCGACACGTGGTGGTGCGGCGGCGGCACCTGGCACATGCTGCAGGGGCAGGGCATGCCGCCCCAGTGTTGGAAACCCCCGCTGCCCCCACTGCCGCCACCCCCGCCCCCCAGCGGGGCGGCTGCGGCAGCAGACGGAGACTTGAGTAGGCCGTGCGGTGGACGGATGGAGCCGACCGACGGCAGCCCCGAACCGGGCAGAGAGGCGCTGGACACCGCCGCAGCGGCAGCGGCTGCAGCAGCCGCTGCGGCAGCGGGCGGCAGGATGGGGTGGTGCACCGCCGGGTGATGTGCTGCGTGCGCCGCTGCTGCCGGGTGCGCGGTGGCTGCGGGCAGGGGCCCGGAGTGCGCCAGGCCCCCACAGGCCGACGGGTGGAAGCCAGCGTGGTGGCCCCCGTAGATCTCGCTCACCAGTCGCTTCATCTCCTCCAGCGAGTTGGTGAGCATGAGGATGTAGTTGCGCGCCAGGAGCAGCGTGGCGATCTTGGAAAGCTTGCGCACCGAAGGGCCGTGCGCGTAAGGCATGACCTCGCGCAGGCCGTCCATGGCGATGTTGAGGTCGTGCATGCGCTTGCGCTCGCGGCTGTTGATCTTGAGACGCAGCTGCTGCAGCTCTGGCTCTGTCATTTGCTTCTTGTCCTTCTTGGTGGACGACGCGGCCGCCGACGACGTGGACGACGAGGTGCTGGACGAGGATGACTTGAAGCCACTGCCTCCTAGCTTGTCACCAGGATGCGCGCCCGCAGAGCCCATAGCGCTGCGCAGCTCAACGCTCAGCTCCGGCGGGCAGTCGCTCGGGGTGGATGAGGACACTGTGCCCCCAGTGAAGGCGCTGCCGCTACTGCCCTTACTCCGGGCCGGCAGAAAAAGGTCATCGGGCTCTGGCGACGACGGGCGGCTGGACACCAGGCTGGCGTCCGAGTCCATGGCCCCGGGGGAGGATAGTCGTCGCAGCTTTCGCAGGGTCCTCCTTCCCTAGGACCCGAAACTTCCAGGAGGGGAGGAGAAAAGAGAGAGAATGAGAGAGAGAGAGAGTCAGTGAGTGAGACAGAAAAGCTGCTCCCGCCCGCGCCGCAGTACCGAAGCGCGGGGTCCCAGCACAGGTGGCCCGTGGTTCCTCGTCCCCCTCGCTACTATCTCTAGCCTTCTTTTTAGCTGTACGCGGGTACCTATAATTAAGCTCTCTTTATCTCCCCTCCGCTCTCATGCAACAGGTTATTTCAGGGAGCGTTGGTGACCCTCGGGATGTGGGTGGCATTCTACAGGCTTCGTGTTTTCAGTTAGGAGTGGGAAAGCTGAGTCTCCTGGGCTGGAATAAACGAGTGGGAAGTGAGGGCCTTTCTTTGGGAACGGTGGAGATCTAAATAGAGAACTAATGATTTTGTTCCCCAGACGGGTCCACCTTATCTCCATCGACACCACGCAGCAAACACACGCACACGCACAAGCACCCAGCGCCGGCGCGGGGCCCAGAGTCCATGTGCTGCGTCTGGAGACCACGGGGAGCTCACCAGCTGACTTGGGCTTGGGCAGAAAGAGCTGTTGTCGCTCCGACTTCTCGCTTTTGGAGAGGGGCATGCAGCGGTGAGTGTGGGGAGGACAGAGCAGCAAAGTCGCTCTGGAGAAATGGCTCGCAGAGGAGGGATCCAGATCCCCTGTATCGGAGCATTCTGGGTCACAGCGGAGTTGAGGAGCGTCTGTCCTTGGGATCTAGACTGGGGCTGCTGGGGGGCGGGGACACTTACTGTGGATGCGATTCGAGGAGCTCGCTCCGAGAAGCCTCAGCGGAGAACCTGGCTCCGGGCACTGGTGTCGCGTAGGTCTATAATAAGCATCCGCACCTTTTGGGGCTCGGCCGGTTTTTATAGCCCGGTGGCAGCGGAGACGGCGGCAGCGGTGGCCGGGGCGGGGGCGGGGAACAATGTGCGTGTCCTGGAGGGGCTGCCGCGCCAATGAGCTGGGCCCGCCGGGGGGCTGGGAAGCTGATGTCATCCGGGCTAATTCCGCTCAATGAAACTGGCCAGGCCGGGCACACGCCTCCTCCCGGCGCACAACCAATGGGCGCCCGTGGCCGGGAGATTCTTAGGGAGGGACTAGAGGAGGGACCCGAGGAGGCCAGGGGGAGGAGAGGGGCGGGCTCAAGGGGGATGGAGAGAGGGCTGAGCGCTCTTGGGACCGAGGGAGAAAGGGAACGTAGTCAGATTTCTGTAAAAAATACGGCCACCATACAGTAAGGCTGAGGGACGGGATGGTTTGGGGACCCTGCAGAGTCTAACAAACTAACGTGATGCCCCACGCAGCCGCTCCTTTTGGGATGCACGTGGAAAACCCTGGCGACCCAGGATCCGGGGCTGGGGTCTCCTCCCTAGCTCTTCCTCTCTCTGGTTTCCCGCCTCCTGTTCCCATCTCACTGGCTTCATCAACACGTGGGCATTTGGCGCTCCAAATGTAAACGATGCCCAGGCACAAAGTCCCCACTTTCTTGGTGCTCTCCTCGCGCGTCTAGGAGGTGGCTGTGACTGCAGCTCCGCGGGCAGCCGGTAGCGCCCCCAGCTGGGGGCAGGGCCTTGAGGGGCAGAGGGCGGACAAGGAGGGAGGGGACGGACTTCAGAAGAGTGTTTTGAAAGAATTCACAACTCTCCTTAGGTTGAGGATGGTGTGGGTACAGGAACGAGTTATTTCCGCACGGTAGCCACGCTAGCACCAGGGCAGAGTCGTGCTTGTAGTTAAACACCCCTCTATTTGTTAGCAGCGGAGCCGGATGATAGTATTTTCAGTGTCATCTTTGTGATCGCCACACGTCTTGGGGCAGAGGCAAGGTTGGCATCTGTAGTCCGAGCAGAGCTACGCTGTAAAAGGTTAGCAAAGAGCCTTCTGCCCCAGTCGCCTGCTTTCTGGAACTGCAAAGAGAAGTTTCAGGCCTGGGCAAGGCTTCTCCACGCTGTGGGCCAGACAGCGAGATCGAACCACTCGCGACTGCGTTGGGACATGTTTTGCTGATTGCAAGCTGGCTCTAAAACCTGAAAACTCTTGACGATGAGGAATTAAGCCCAAACTGGAGAAGCACCTCACTGAAGTAGCTGAGGTACGAATGCATTCACCCATTTTACAAATGGGAAAACCCAGAGACTGTCTGCAGCAAGCCTACAGAAAAAATTGCTAAGCGTTTACAGCGCCGCCCTGCTTGGACTACAGACGCTGGCGTTGGCGGTTCCTTATAGTACGGGCAGCAGCCTGTCTCCCCTAATCCCTAACCTGTTCCCCGAGCTGAATTTCTAACATCTATACATTTCGAATTCAGAAAATTTGTTTCTGCAGATCTCGGATAGCTAGCACTTGACACTGTGAGCGCGCGAGCGGGTACACACCTACAGTCTCCTAGGGAGCGTGAGGAACGTCGTGTTACTTCCGTTGTTGGGAAACTTTTACTGCGCAAGTACGGTTTTAAAAACAAGCAAATAAGCACAGTAAATAATTGGACTTCAAGTAGCAAAGTTACAAAATAAGCAAATATAAAAAGAAACCCACGTTATTGCCCCTAGTTCTGGGATATGTCTCCCTCTGCGGTCTAAGCTAGAAGCCCAGCCTGCTCTCGTCTTCGCCCCAGTCTCGTGCCTTCTGGAACATTATTTTTCAATCCGCGTGTTTCCCAGCTGGCTCTGCAGCCATCCGTTAAATATGTATTTAAAACACGAAGAACTGAAGCGTGGTGTTATGCCGTCCAACGGTTACAAGGATGACCCATAACCGTTCAATTAGTAGAATCTGCCACTCGGACGACGCAGGGAGCGGGGGTGGGGATCAGAAAGGGCTCGCGCATTTGAAGATGCCTCCTTCGGGCCTGCCCCGCCAACAGCAGCGAGGACATGTGTGGAGGTGCGCGCTGTGGGGCCGCCAGTCGGGGCGTGGAGTTGTGCGCCTGCCAGTGTAGCTAATAAACACCAGCAGGCGCAACGTGCGCGCGCCTTGGTTGCAGCCGCTGAGGTTAGCCCAGCCGCCGGCACGTGTCCCGGAACCCGGTTTCCTTTTTTGTTGCTGCCCACTCGTGTCTATCCTGCGACCGACTTGCGGCGGTGAGAGCAAGCGGTCTGAGGTTCTTTGCACGCTCGGTCCAGTGGCTGGAGTTGCGAATCGGGGTGAAAGTCGAGGGGCCCGTCTTGGCACTGCGCGAGTCTAGAGCCTGGAAGGCGAAGTCCGAAGCTCTGTGCTGCTGCTGGCCCCTTCTTCACCCGGCAGCCTTCCCTCAACATCCTCCCTTCCACAGGGTAGCTTGGGAGGTCGGGGAAGTTTGTGTCGCCCCTGGGCTCCCTTAGCCCTGGTGTCAATCGGATGCCGAGTACCTCTCGCTGTGTCTCCTATGCCTCCCCACCCCCTCCCAGGAATAACTAGAAATTAGATCCCAGGGCCCGAGCTTGCCCTGGTGCGTCCTGGAGGCGTCCCCATCACTTGTCCGGGTCCTGCGCCCGGCGCCCCGGACAGACAACCTGGGCGGGTCCCAGGCACTGCGGTTCCCACCAGCGCGCGCACGCAGCTGGGGCCCCTTCCTCGGAAATGGAGTGCTCACTTGCCGAGGCTAATGGGCCCCGGCTCCGGGAGTTCCTGGTTGGCTCCCGCGTCCTGGTGCTGTTGGCCTTCTCCGTGTTTTTCCCTTCTCTTTGTGTTTCTCTCTCACAAAAGACCGGGTGCGTGTCGGGGCCGGCCTTTGTTGGACCGCCGGGCGGCCCTGGAGGAGCCGGTGCCAAACCGGCGGGCTCTCGCGGGGCTCCAGGGCGCAGACCTCCCACTGCTTCCCGGGTCCCTCCCGGGCCTTCTTTCTGATTCTCTCCCTTCCCTTCATCCGAGTTCCTGCTCACATTCGGGCTGCGTCTCGGCCTGGCTGCCAAACAGAAAGACGTTCTTGCGCAGAGCTGACCAGGGGTGGCGGCGGGAGGCAAAGGATCCCGGCACCGGAAAGCAAAGCAAAGGAAAAGGCATTACAGCCATCGCTCCTGGTCGTGAGTGACAGCGTTTGAGTACCAAACGTGTGCTACATGACCTCTCAGAAGTCAGAACTCTGCAAACAAATGGCGTGTCTTTCTCACAAAACAGCTCCAGGAATTGTCCAGGGTCAGCGCGGCTGGTGAGAACCGCGGCTCCCGGGACTGGTCCAGGACAGTTCACGCTGGGTGTGGAGGATGGGTCCTGGCAGTTGGCAGGTGCTTGGTAAATACTTCCGAATGCACACACGTGCAGATGTGCATGCGGACTGGTGTGAAACATGGTCCGTAAAATACATGTAAATGTGGGCAAAGGTGTGTTTATTCGCCGTATATAATAAACTGTGAGGTCTGTAATCTAGATCTTGGGGTATATGGGCACCTTTACAATGATTGGGGTGTTGACTTCCATCTAATGACAACTGTGACCACTTAAAAGCAACTTAAATTGTGCCGGGAGTTTCAGGTGTCTTGACACCTGAATTTAGTCTTTAATTTAATTTAGTCTCTCACTGGCCATAGGAGGAAGGTATGACTTCCATTTTACAGACGGGGGAAACGCTGTGGGCAGTTGTCCAAGATCCTGCCAGCAGAGGGCCTGGAGGTGTGCGGAGGCAGGGAGTGTGGGCTCAGAGACTTAGAGATCTCCAGTTGTCCTTTTTCCACCTCAGGTTCTCATTGGTAAAATGGGTTTCTAGAAGCTAACTGTGGCTTCCAAGGTGTCTGCTGGATTTGGAGGATGTGTAAGAACCAAATGAAGCCCTCCCCTTGCAATTTTTGTCTTCTGCTAACAATCTGAGTGACTGTGAGGCAGTGTGAATCCAGGATCCCCTTAGCTGGCCTGGCTTAAGCTCGGGCACCAGCAGAGGCTGGGCTCTCGGAGTGTTCCAGAGGAAGGCATGGAGCTTGCTGGAAGGGGTGCTGCCCCAGGGAAAGGAAAGGACAACAAACAAAAATGCAACCTAACAAAGCCCAAACCAGCAACCGCCCCTCCCAGTCAACCCTTCTGTCAAGATCCCGATCTGTGCTGGACAGCTGGCTTGACAGCCACCTGGCTATCCTCGAAGTGCCCTTGAAGTTAAGCTGCCCCCCACCTTCCTTCGCAGTGGGACGACACTGGGATAGGACTGAGGGAGACACAATGAACTTTCATTGAGCTCAGCTTGCAAACAGCTATCTCAGCCAATCTTCACTGCAGCCCCTTTGGGGCTAGGAGGAAGGCACGTTGTTCCCGTTTTACAGATGAAGATACTGAAAACTGAGGTCAAGGCAGGGGTGGTCTTCAGTATCCAGCCCATCGGATCACAACTGCCTGAGGCTTCTAGGGTTTCATCCTACACCTCCCTTCCCCGCACCCGACCCTAGGAGATGCTAGACACACAGTGGCATTGACAGAGCTGTCCACCCCACTGCAGGCCACCCCCTTTGACAAGTTGTGATTAATTCTGAGAGTGAAGGATCAGGGTAAACAGGTCAGGGTGTCTCCAGTTGGCTGGCTGGCAAGACCATTCGGTCATAATGTGAACTGGGAAACCCCGACCGGTCAGGGGTTACCGCTTGGGGCCCGATGTTTCCCTGGGCCCGGAGTAGTTGCACACATGGAGGGCATGGAACCCCTCGCCTCAGGGTACTAAGTAGGATTTCCCATCACCCCCCTGGGAGCACCACCTGGTTTACTATATGGGAGGTGGGGGTGGGGGATGGTGTTTTCTTCAGGGATCTCGCCACTGTGCACATAAGTAGCAATGTGTCTCCCCATCACCTGTCAGGATCAAGTCCAAGCCCTCTAACCCTGCCTACGGGGTCCCGAACCTGGCCCCTGAGGGCTTTCCCTCTACCCCTCCCACACTGGGTGGGTCAGCGCCTTCCCCACCACCCCCAGCTCCCCCATCCCACAAGCCCTTCCTTCAGTCCATCTGAGCATCTTGTCCAAGCCGTTCAGGGGTTGTCCTGGGAAGGTCCCTCCACCCCTCCTTGAGCCCATGTAGCACCCAGAGCTCCCCCATGCAGGTCTGGCTTCCTCCACAGCCAGGGAGCATCTTCCTCCACCGCCAGGGTCCTCACAGTGCCTGGACCTACCTTGCATTCCCTGGGCCCAGAACAGGGACAGGCCCAGAAGGGCTGCACATGTTGAAGAGCTGGTGGTAAGATTATTGCCCAAAGAGTTTTACCGGAGTTTCCACACCGCGCAAAAGACAGTCACGGTGGCTTCAGTGCTACAATTTCCCTCCTAGTTAATCCAGTTTCAAAAATGCCTCTTGGGCTGCTCACTGCCGGCCTTATGGGGACTAGGTGCAACCCATTCCCTCCTCCCCACTAGCCATCAGTAATGTGCGATGCCTGCTCACTCACCCGTTAGAAGCCCCCTCTCCAATATCTACCGCGCTCCAGGTTGTCCCGGAATGGACTAACGCCAGAGAGCGGCTGGTGCAGCGACGCACCTGGATAGCGACCTCCGCCGCCTGGCGTCCTAGCTCGGGGCTGCCCCGACGTTCAGCGGGTGAGGATTCTGCAGCCAAGCGGACTGACTCCGGAGCAGAGTCTCCCCGGTCCCGTGGAGCTGCGCAGCACGCGGGAAAGCCTCCGCCACATGGGCCCCGGGCTGCAGGCCAGCGCAGCAAACTCCCAGGTGTCAGGGGCCAGTGGCCCGCAGTTTGTGCCGGATAGGTTCAGCCTGCAACGCCGCTGCAGAGCTCGGGCGCCCTGCAAGGCGCGCCTGGACTCGGTTTGGGGTTTGGACTAGGGGGCAGGAAAGACAGGAGAGGAGGCTGGGCGTGTTCCTCTGCTCCCACTTCCTCCAATATTCCCCTCCAATACGTACAAATCAATTCTGTCTTTGATTTTCTTTCCTTACACCTGGCTCTTGAGAACCGGGAACCTCAGGAAGGCTCCCCGCGCCTGCCCGCCTAAACAAAAGGTCTCATTCCCACCCAGATCCACTGAAACGGAATCCACATAAGCCAAGGTCCCCAGGTGGTGCACCTGCACAGTGGCGTTTGAGAAGCCTTGCTCTCCGTCTTCTGGGGCTCATGTTAGGCTTTGCTCCTCTCTCCAAGGTCCTGGGGTCTTCCAGTCCCATAAACAGACCCCCGTCTGAAGCTCACAAGGGTGTCTGCTGGAGATTCGGCAACCTCTCCCAAACCATATGAATAGTCATGCTTCCAAACCCCTTGACCACCTGTTAAACAACATTCAATAAGCATGCTGTTAAAAAGATGCATGTGCATTGTAAACAAACAAACCAAAACTGAAATGATACAGAAAGCGAATGTCACCATTACCATTCCAACACCTCTGCCCCTCCCAACAAACCACTGTCAAGATTTTGATGAATGCCCTTCCAGCCTGGTTGTATACAAACTTTGTAACCTGCTTAATTTTATTTCTCAGCACCTCTTAGATGTCTTTCCATATAAAAACAAGATCCACCCAATCCCCTTTAACTGTGTAGGGCTGCACCGTTCAATCCCCTTTGGACCTTCCTCTCCTTTGCCCGGGGCTTGCCAGAGCTGGAACTCCTGAAATCTGTTTCCACTGTGTGGATGGTTGTGCTGGGAAGACCCTGGGGTCAGGGCCCCCTCCTGACAAGACACAGAAGGCATGCGCTCCTCCTGGGCCCTTTGGGGCTCTGCACCCAGAGCTCGCTCTCCTTTGCAGAGTCTTTTCCTGCATATACAGAGGGAAGAACTGGTTCCTACTTTGCCCGAAGAAGAGGCAGATATATGTGGAAAGCTGAGCCCACTGGTCTTTAAGTGGCTTAGTTGGCTCCAGGAAGAATGACTTTAAGGTGGGAGCAAGACATTCCTTGACTGCAGTTGTGACCAGGCAGAACTTGGGTTCTGTGACTTTGCAAAATGTGGGAGTTTTAGACGTTGATTTCTTTTTTCTTTCCCCACTTCCAGCAATAACAACAACAGATCATCTACTTCTAGGTTGAATCGAAGGCATTTGTCTAAGCAAAGAGGCCATTCTGTTTAGGCGGTGTTTACAGTTTGCACTAAGAAAGAAAAAAGAAAGGGGGGTTGAGGGATGGAGGGAGAGTGGAAGGAAGGAAGGAAGAAAGGAAGGAAATCATATAAACTGAAATTCCCTCCTCTTTAAACCATGTTTTGAATAGGTACTGTGTAGCACATACCTGAAGTAAAACTAATAGTACACAGGGTATTTGATTAAAAGCAAGTCTCCCTGGTACAACTGATCTCCTTCCCCCAGACCCCCAGAGGCAACTACTGTCACAGTTTCTTGTGTATTCTATAAATATTCTTTGCAAGTGCAAACTATATTTAAAGATCTTTTTTTTTTCTCACACAAATGGTAGCATACTCTGTTCACTGTTGTTTCTGTACCTCCCTCTCTCAACTGAACAGAGAATGCTGTCTTTCTAAACCTACAAACACACACACGCATACCTGCAGCCATTATTTAGAATACAGTCTTTCCATGGGGCAGTGTGTGGTGGCTCCCGCCTGTAATCCCAGCACTTTGGGAGGCTGAGGCAGGCAAATCACTGAGGTCAGGAGTTCGAGACCAGCCTGGCCAACATGGTGAAAGCCACTCTCTACTAAAAATACAAAAATTAGCCGGGCGTGTTGGCAGGAGCCTATAATCTCAGTTACTCAGGAGGCTGAAGCAGGAGAATCGCTTGAACCCGAGAGGCGGAGGTTGCAGTGAACCAAGGTCATGCCACTGCACTCTAGCCTGGGTGACAGAGTGACACTATCTATCTCCAAAAAAAAAAAAAAAAAAAAAAAAAAATTATTTTCCCCAAAACCCCCCCCCAATTGGGCCCGGGGGTGGAGGAAAAATTTTTTGCCCAATCAAAATGAGGGCCCGCCCCCCCCCCCCCCCCCCATCAAAAAAAAATACCTACCACTTTATGGTGCTTTTTTTTTTTTTTTTCTTGCCTCAGTCACAGAGAAGCTAGGACACTCTGCTAGGATGATGGGAGATCAAGGTGCTTCCTGCACTGAATAAACTTCTCTAAGCTGGCCCCAGAATCTGGTACTTTTAGGCACTGCCTGAAATGTACAGATGGGTCCACTTTTTCCCACTGTAATTGCAAAAACAATAGTATTTCTTCTCTCCTATTTGTAGGGCAATCAATCAGAGGGATCTAGACAGATATATTTTAAAGAATACATATAAGACCACTAGATGAAGCTAATGAGCTATTCTTTTATGTTTGATTATTTTCGAATATGTGATCTATTTACATAGTTCAAAATTCAAAACCATATAATGCAAAGTTTGTTTACTACACTTGTTCCCCTACCCACCCAGTTCTCTTTTGTCTATCCTTCCAGTTACTATTTTGTGTATCTGGAAGGATACACATGGAGTGTATGTGTATACAAATGTTACCATTTTATATTGTAAAAAATGTATATTTTACACAAATGGTAACATACTATGCACACTGTTTTCCATCTTGCTTTTATCCAGTTAGTATCTTGGAGATGGCTTTTTAGCTGCCTGTTAAAAGCTTCTTCCTTAAAAACGTTTTCATCCTTTTGTAATATGGGTATGTCATAGTGTCTTTCGACAGGCCACTTGCTGTCGATAATAAACATATGTTTAACAAAGCAGAAGGGTGTGTTCTCTCATCTAAGAGACCAGAGCATTTGCTCCCAGCAGGTCTGGCACCCATAGTGTCAGGGACCCAGGCTCCTTCTCTCTTCATTCTTGGCATCCTTCGAGAGAGAGAGTGGTTCCCTCTCATTCCATTCTCATCTCCCAACTAGCTGGAGTCCCAACATGTTATAGGTTTATTATTGACAGCTAGTGGCCTGTCAAAAGACATTTAGAATGTTTCCAGCTTTGTAGTATTACCAACAATGCTCCCATGAAATATCTGGCAAATTTTCATTTGCACATGTGTAGATATGTCATATATCATAAGGATAAATCCCTGGAATTAGCATTACTGGGCCACATAATCTGTGCATTGTAATTTTGGTACATGTTACCAAATTGTCACTTAACTGTTGTTGTCCCCATTTATGTTGCAATGTATAAGAGAGACTGCCTGACTGATGGCTGATTTAAATGCTCAACTTTTATTTTCCTAAGTCCAGGGAAAAGATGATTTCTAATTTGGATGTCAGAATAGGTGACGAGACTGACCACTGTGGCACTACATGGGAGAATAATAAAGTGTCACTTCCTTCCTCAAAACATCAATGCTACGAATTACAGATAATTTCAACATCTGGGACCATTTCCAATCCTTCCAAAGATTTAACAGTGACTTTTCCAAGGAGCTGGGTAGAGCAGCCCAGGTGCATCAATGCATTATATCTGCTGAGGAATATTTATGTTTAAGTAAATAATTCAACTGATGTTTATTGACCTCCTTTCCTGTGCCATGAACTGTCATAGGTGCTGAGGTCCTGCAGCATCTCTGCTGTCAAACTTTGTGCTCAAAGTAATCGTGATCATAATTATTGCAATTTCTTTGATTCCCTCCCCAGCCCTGAGAGGCGGTTAGAGTGCATGTGATTAACACAAGGGTTTCCTAGTCATATGGCAGCGTGGCAAACATCACTGATCATTCCTCCAAATCTGTCCCACTTTCTGTGTGGAAATACACTTTTTGGTTGGGCATGTGGCCACCTGGAACAAAAACTACATATCCCAGCCTCCTTACATTTCCCAGCCTCCTTTGTGACCAAGTTCTGGCCAGCAGGAAGTAAACAGAAGTGGCATGGGCAACTTCCAGAGGTATCCTTTCAGAGAGAGAGCATGTTCTTCTCATTCCATTCTCATCACCCAGCTAGGCGGAACCCCAACCTCCGTGATGGTGGAGGCTGGAAGAGCCATTGAGGATCACAAGTTGGCTGTGGTTGGCTATGGGGCCACATATAAAAGAGCATGAAAAGAGAAGGAGTCTGGGTCCCTGATACTATGGGTGCCAGACTTGCTGGGGACCAAATCTTTGGTTTCTTATATGAGAGAACAAACCATTCTGCTTTGTTAAAGCCATCATGTTGGTTTTTTTAATGCACTGAAACCAAATACTAACCAAAGACTTTTGAACTCTGAGTGGGCTTTTGGATGTCTGGAGGGGTATCTCTCTGCTGCAGACGTCTTTGTTCGATCAACTGAGTTTGAATCCTGACTGCTACTCTGGGCAGAATGATAACAAAACTCCAGGTTCACAAAATATTGCAATATCAGGAGGCTATTCCTCACTTTAGAAGATACTGTAAGGGAAGGGTGAGTGAACGTGTTCTGGTCACTCGTGATGCCAGGCAGGAAGTGGGGGTGGTGATCAGGATTCACCCTAGACCAACTTATGTAGCAGATGTTGTAGGTCCTGGTCGCCCCTTCACCCTTTCTTTTCATTTTATGCTTTTGAGCATAACAAAGACATCTGTCCAGACAGATCCGTTCCAGTCCCTTTTTACCCATTTCTCGCATGCCTTTAAGCTTTGGTGTGCTTTCTCTCTCAATGGCCAACATTTTCAACTCATCTTCACAGGGCTGTGCGTGGACTCCTGGGGATGCTTTGCTGACTATAGAGAGAACTGAATGCAGTGACGGTGCAAGGTTTCGTAGCTCTGGGCCAAGGCATAATTTTTACTCTAGAGATCCCTTGTGGGTTCAGGCAGAAGCCCAGCCTCTTTAGCAGGACTTTTGCCTGAGATTTCAGTCTTTTTTGGCTTCCTCTCTGGCTTAGTTTCCCCCTATCCCCGCCAACTCCCTTAGCAGTCTCCACTGGAAGTATTTTTATTAATGGATCACTTAGCCACAAACCCTCATCTCAGCATAACGGCTGAGCCAACATTTCTCTGTCACGTAACAGCCTGTATGGAGCATCCCTCAGCTGAGATGGTGGCTCCACAGTGTCTTTTTTATCTTGTTGCATTGGCATCCTTCCTGTGTTGCATTTCCTGTCTTGTGCTGATGGCTGCTGTGGCTCCTACCATCATGTATGCATTCCAGTCAACAGTGGGAACAGGGGGAAGTAGAGGGCACACCACCTTCTCTTAAGGTAGGACCCAGAGGCTGCGTTCATCACTTCCACTCACATCCCATTGGCCAGCACTTGGTCACATGACGACACCTAAAGCCAAGTAAGGCTGGGAAGTGTAGTCTTTAGATTGATGGCCAGGTACCACCAATTGGAGCCCAATAGGGAATAGAATGGTAAAAACAGAGGAGAATGAATATTGGGGTAAAAACCCAGCAATCTCTGTCATGCCTAGGAATCACTATTTTAAATGCTAGGAACTACATTTTCCTACTGTTATGGGATGCTTGATTCACTTTGAAAGTATACCTTTAGCTGCTCTGACCAGGTATACCTTTAGCTGTGAATGCCCTGAAGTGGTGGGGGTTGTTTCTGGAAAAGATCTAGGAGGTCATCATCACCTCCAGCATAGTTACTGGGTCTTGGGCCTAGGGCTGGCAGCTGAGGTTAACATGCCTCAGCGAGGGACAGCGCAGGCAGAGCTCCTAGCAAAAAGCTGATGTGAAGTGGGTGGCATGGGTTGGCAGGTAGCATAACGTAAAGGGGTCAATTCAGCAAGAGGATATAACAATTGCAAATATATATGCACCCAACACTGGAGCAACCAGGGATATAAAGTAAATATTATTAGAGATAGAGAGACAGATAGACCCCAGTACAATAACTGCTAGAGACTTTAACACCCTACTTTCAGCACTGGACAGATCTTCCCCAGGGGCTGACATGGCCCATAAACTGCCCTAGGCCCCTTATACTGACAATGAGTCAGGCAGGAGCTGCCACCTGAGTCTCCTTGTTGGGGGGTGGGTGGGGTGGGGGCGGTGCAGAGCCCTTGGAGGTCCAGGGCATGGATTTGAGCAGGAGCCAGCAGGTCTTCTGATAGTGTGGGCTTCCTTCCAGGACTATTTTCCAAGGATTAAGAGGCTTGCCCCTTGTCCTGGGTTGAATGGTGCACCCCCCTAAAAAAATATGTGCAGATCCCTGGAACTTGTGAATCTACCCTTGTTTGGAGAAAGGGTCTTTGCATATGTCATTAAGTTAAGGATCTTGAGATGAGATCATCCTGGATTACCAGGTAGGCCCTAAATCCAATGACAAGTGTCTTTATAAGAGAAAGGCAGAGGGAGATTTGAGACAGACAGAAGAGGAGAAGATACAGCCAGGAGAAGGCCAGCCAGGGGCAGAGATGGAGGTGACGCGACAGCAGGCTGAGGAATGCCTGAGGCCACCAGAGTCTGGAAGAAGTGAGGAAGCATTCTCCATTAAAGCCTTCAGAGGAAATGCGCTCTGGCCAACACCTTGCTTTTGAGCTTCTGGCCTCCAGAGCTAGGAGAGAATAAATATCCATTGTTTTAAACTATGAAGTTGGTAGCAGTTTGTTATGGCAATGCTGGGAAGCACCTCCAGAGTAAAGACTCAGCCACCAGTTGGAGGCGAGACAGCGCAGCAGACTCAGTGACGATGGAGAGGTGAGTGCCTTCGGCCTCACCTCCCTGGCGGGTTCACTTTCCTTCGCCTCCACCCCATGCTCTGCTCCTGGATTCCTCCAGTTGGGCTCAGTCAACCTGGTATGGGGAGGAGACTGAGGCATTTGTCTCCTTGGCTTCCTCCCTGTGATGTCTATTGCAGCTTAGCTACGTCCCCAGTACTAGATCATGGTTATTTCCAAGGCAGCCTTTTCTGCACAACTCTCTTTCCTCCAGGTTCTGGAAAATTCTCCCTCCCATTGTTCTTTGGGGACAGCTCTGGCTCTGCTAGCTCCTGGCCCCTGTACTATCTCTTGTGGCTTCTCTACATGCTGGCTCCATTGTGGTAATGAGTCCCTTTGTAAATCAGTCCCTCTCCAAGTAACTTGACTGTGCTATTTCCTGCTGGGACCCTGACTGAGACAGTGCAGCTGGGGCTCCATCTCCCTGGTTTTATGCAGGGTGGGAATCAGGGTAGAAGTGTAGAACTTTAGATGGTAGGTGTAAGTTTCCTGAGGGCCAGAACTCTGCAAAGGGGTGATCCACATATTCTGAACAGTGAGACGAGAGAGTGCTTGGGGGTCTCTATGTCAGGGACCAGGATCTGGCCTTCATTGTCTGAAGGGCCATGCATGCTGCCTCTGTTGAAATCTAGTATGGTGCTTTGGCACCATTGATGTCTCTTGATGTCCAGAGGCTCATCCAGAGTGAGGTACAAGTTGCCTGGCAAAGCCTCCTGGAGGGCTGAAATATGGATGGACACACAGAGGGCTCCATGTCCCCATTACCTCCCCAGAACAGGGAGTGTTCCAAGGACAAAAGTGTTCCAAGTTGTAGAATTAGGATGAAATTTCATGAAACCCATTATGTGCATTGAAGAACATACATCCATGTTTCAATTTCCAAATAGTTCTCACTCTTCCCTGATGTCTTAGTTTGTGTTGCTATAAAGAAATACCTGAGGCTGGGTCATTTATGAAGGAAAGAGGTTTATCTGGCTCATGGTTCTGCAGGCTGTACAAGAAGTGTGGTGCCAGCATCTGCTTCTGATGAGGGCCTCAGGAAGCTTCCAATCACAGCAAAAGGTGAAGGACAGCAGGCATCACACAGCGAGAGGAAGGAAGAGGAGAGAGGAGGAGAGAGGTCCAGGCTCTTTTTTAAAACAATCAGTTATCATAGGAATCAATAGAGTGAGAACTCATTAATTACCAAGAAGATGGTACCAAGACATTCAATGAGGGATCTGTCCCCAAGACCCATGATCTGAACACCTCCCACCAGGCTCTACCTCCAACACTGAGGATCAAATTGCAGCATGAGGTTTGGTGGGAGCAAATATCCAAACTGCATCACCTGGCAAAGTACAAACAATGACTCAAAGCCCCATTCAGATGCCCTGTGCTCATCAGTGTTTCTGTTGTCTGGAAGGTGACGCCAAAGAAGTTGGCCCCAACTCCAGACCCAGATGACTGTCCAGCTAACTCACCAGCCTGAGAAAAGGAAACAGAAGAGGAAAACTCAGATTTGAGGCCAGGGGATGGAACATGGAGAAACACGACAAAGGAGAAGCTTAAAGCAGAACAGACCATAGCCAAGGAGATGTCTCTAAGTTGGAAGGAGAATACCACCATTTTCTTCAAAATATTTTATTGGTGAGTATTTTTCTGGTAATAGAAGTCATACATGGTCCTTGGTAGAAAATATGGAACATATAGGATCTGATCATTGTAGAAAGCTTAGTAAATACAAGGTGTCATGGTAGTCAAGGTGAGAGATGACAAGGACCCTGTTATGGATTGAGCTGTGTTTCCCTGACCCAAATTCGTATGTTTAAGTCCTAACCCCCAGGACCTAAGAATGTGACTGTATTTGGACATAAGGTCTTTAAAGATGTAATTAAATTAAAATGAGGTCATTGGGTTGGGCCCTTAATTTAATATGACTAGTGTCCTTATAAGAGGAAGAGATTAGGACACAGACACACACAGAAGGGAGACCATGTGAAGACACATGGAGAAGATGACCATCCACAAGCCAAGGAGAGAGGCCTCAGAAGAAACCAACCCTGCCGACACCTTCGTCTCAGACTTCCAGCCTCCAGAATTGTGAGACAATACACTTCTGCTGTTTAAGCCACTCAGTCTGTGCTACTTTGTCGTGGCAGCCCTAGCAGATGAATGCAGACCCCAACCTTGGGCAGTAGCAGAGACATGGAGAAGAGGGAAGGGATGGAAGACATTTTTAGGAGGTGAAATTGGCAAACTTTGTTGAATGGCTCCATATGGACAAGTGGGGGTGCAGAGTAGTGGAGAGTTTTGTTAGTTTTCTAAGCCTGAGCAGCTGGATGGATGAGGGTGCCCCATCTCATCAACTGTGATGGAGAATCCATGAGGAAGAGTTGCTGTTTGGACGAGGTGAAGGGGAGACGCGTGAGGGGCACCCGGTGGGGATGCCTGTTCTCTGGTTGATCTAGTCCAGGGCTTCAAGCCAAGGGCTGGAGGGAGGCACAAGGGCACATCAGTGCGAGCGGAAAGCATACTGCGAGTAGAGGAGGGTGGCAGAGGACAGACCCTCGGGGAGGTGCACATTTATTTTCTTGGAGGAAGCGACCATCATGTATTGTGCTCATGATCGCATCGCAGCTGTTCACATTTATTAGGTTGATTCCAAAATATTGTCTGCCTCCCCTAATTTCTCTTTCAACCCATTGTTTAAAAATTCCCAAGATAGGCACAGACAGACTACTCCCCAAATGCTAAATTGGTCAAATTAGGGGGAAGGCTGTCTCTTTAACCTACCCCTGTGATTATTTGGTACACATGGTGCTTAGCATGCTGGCTTCCAGGAGCCACCATATGTGCAGGTAAGCACAGAGCTGAGTGGTCAAACAATGGACTGTTTTGCTTTTAGCAATATATGTTCTTTTTTGTACCCCTCTGGCCTCCTTTCTTTAAACATTTTTTAATTGAAAAAATGCATATCAATGTGTGTTAGAAATGTGTGGGAATGGAAACAATAGTCTCTCCTAATGATGTGAATAATGATGTGATGTTTGTTATTATCATATTAGTGCCAGTATATCTTGCAGGATTACTATGTATCAGGCACTATGCTGTATTGTTTCTCTTAGGGTATGTAGTTTTCCACGAAGACATACGATTCTGAAACCCTGGAGAATACAAAATTGAAAATTAGCTTTCTGTTTAAGAGTGCAGGCACTGGATTGAGGTTGCCTGAGTTAGAATTCTGATTTCCTTACTTATTAAACTAATGCCATTCTGGGTGAGCTACTTAATGTCTGTGTCTCGGTTTCCTCATCTGTAACAGTGTCTTCCTCACAATTTAATATGAGTGTCAAATTTGATAATATGGGGAAAGCATGTAGAACAGTGCCTGGGACATAGTAAAAGCTCAATGAATTTCACTGTAAGGGCTCCCTATATATGAGTATTTCAGGAGTTTTTTTTACATGACTTAAGATTGTTTTTGGAAAATAAAAAAATTAATAAACAAGAGCTAGCATGGCTATCTTTAGGCGTCAGTTGTATTAAACTCAAAGACTTAGTATTTCTCCAATACTCTGTAAACTCTCCCATGCTTGTTTCATGTACATTTCTTTAGTCCATCTCTCTGCATTGAGGCTAGATCAGCTACCTTCCTGCTTCTGTTAAAAGAAATGATTTCCTTCTTTGAAAAAAGAACATGCCTATGCTGTATCCTTACTACAACATGCTTGCGATTCCAGCAATTTCTTTAAGTTACTTCCTGAATGGAGTTGTCACCATTATCCTACTTTAAAACTCCAGTATTCAGCTCTACATTTTAAAAAGTTCTTTAAAATCTCATACCAAGAGGAAGATGCCAGTCTACTGCCTGACATTTTATTAAGAATTAAAAATAATGAAGCCAGCAGAGATACAGAGAGAGACTAATTTAGAAACCTGGCATGATTGCTTTTAATTTGTTGACAATGTGGTATTTGTGGGGGAAGGGAGGTGGTGGGGGAAGGACAGGGTACTGCATGGCCAGGCTCAAGCAGGCCTTGCATTAATGGGGTAACAGCTGAACTAAGTGTTCACAGTGAACACATCAAAGATTGTAGTCTTTGAGATACCATTTTTTCTATTCCTGGATGTCAAAGGTGGCTGCAAATATATCCAGCACTTTCTGGGTGGCATTGTTTAGGATGCTGGCCCAGCAGATGGCCCCAAATGCACCTCAGCCTGGTAAAGCAGAGACCACATGGGATGACATAGTCTTCTCATTAGCAAACAGGAAAAAAAAAAAAGGCAAGGATGAGAAAGGAGAGAGATAAAAAGAATACACAAAGACATTTACATATTTACATTGTCTCCTCCACATTTCAAATTCTCCTTTAGCTGAAGTGTCAGTGGGCTTGCTTTTCTCCTTCTGTTTGTATGTTTACTTGTGCTAAATAGATTATGCTAATTAGGCACATAAATGCATGCAACTGTTATTATGGCATTTTAATCACAGAGTTTTTCACTGGAAGCCTTCATTAGAATTCTCATAATCTTACTTGTTAGTGTAACAAACAGTAATAAATGCCAAGGAGCTTGGATTAAGGCAGAGGCATTCAGACTTTAAAAGAGGAATATGGAAATGTTGTCAAATCTCTGCATTACTTATTGAAATGTCACATAAACAGTTCGGGACTCTAAATATCTTACTCATTATAAGGATAGGGAACCAGGCAACCTGAAAATAGTAATTATGTCTTTCTTCCGAGCACCAACATATGCCATTCATACATTCCAACTAACTCTTCTGAAATAACCGGATGGTCCAATATACAGCCTGGGCCGTGATGTATGATTGTGATAAATAGGAGAAATTTGTTATTTGATTTCACTTATTTTAGGCTTAGTGGTAAATATGTGTGAACACAAACACATATAGAAATTTACTGTCTTTCAATTTTGCACAATTATTTGGCAAGTTGCTAGAAAAAAACTGCAGTTCTTTTTTTGTTTTCTAGGAAGCAATATCATAGCCATGTGCTTAAGAATAAGCCACTCTCTGAAAATAATGTGGTCTTGCAAACAGGTCTAAGCATTGGGACATAGCAGATGACTATCCTGATCTTGCACAAGCCCACAACTTAGATGTGACAATCTAAGTTCCGGGGGAATCTCCCTTACCATAGTTATGTGTTGCTGTGGGATAAACTACCCCACAAGTCAGTGGCTTAAAACAAAAACAATGACTTCTTTCTCATGATTCTGGTAAAGCAGCCTTTTAGAGATGGCCCAACGAGAGAAACCGAGGCCCGAGCCAAACAGCCTCCACGGAGTATCCAGTTTGCATCTTCTAGCTGTCCCAGCATCTCAGCCTGCACCAAGCTAAGCAGAACCTCTTGGTAAAGCCTCAAGTTAATTACTCTTTTGGGGGCTGCACTCTTCCCCATTTGCCACTCTCTTGAAGGAATCTTTGGTTTACCCTCTAGCAATAAAACTGCCACCCACTTCTCAGAGGTCCCTAGGACCACTTGGTGCCGGAGGAGGCTGCCTCTGCCTTGGAGAACCAATGAAGGGGATCTTTTCCCAACTCCACATTCAGTAACTTGAAATTGGCCAGGATAGGGGCATGTCCACCATGGAAACTGGCAGATGTTTTTCCCTTGGAGAACCAGTTGTCGAACATTTCCCAGCACACCATTGCCCTGAGCCCTGAGATGTGCCTGGGCAACCTCACAGCACCCTCCTAATAGAGCCTCGGACACAGTGGTTCTCAAACTCAGACGTATAGAACCCACCCAAGGACTTGCACACTTCGCAAATACTCACCCTCCTTGTTGCTCATCTTCCAGCCCTAACCGGGACATGGTAGGAACTCAAGAAATGCTTCTTGAGTGAAAAAATGAACACGACTTTAAGGTGGGTAGTAGTATCATCTGTATTTTGCCAGTGAGGAAACCAAGGCACAAAATTGTTTAAAAAAAAAAAAAAAAGAAAAAGTTGCCCAAGGTAGCATAGCTTGTAGGTACAGGAGTCAAGTGCAGGTCTCTCTGGCTCAGACAAATGCACATAGTGGACTGAAAGATCCTGGGCGATGGCCCTGCAGAGTCCCAGTGCCTGGTCCCACCTACCATTACTGCTGGCTTATCATCAGCAATCATTTTGGCCCAGCCACGATGGTGCCCTTAGTGAGCTCAGGGCAGTGGACTTACACATTGTGAACTGACTACAGGACAATACCTGAACTATGCAGCAAACACGACCATGAGGCGGTATCACATGAAATTTTGGAGAATGGGTTTGGGGTCTAAAAGCACTGGGTTCACATACCACCTAGGCACCTCAATTTCCTCATATGCAAAAGAGGACTTATTCCTTAGGTTAGTCAATTTGTTGACTTAAAAATATTTGTGTAGCACCTACTCAGCCATATACTGAGCTAGGTGCTGGGGCAGGCAAAACAGGCTTCATGGCCCCTGTCTTTCTGGAGGTTAAGAAATTCTGAATAATACAAAACATGATGCATTTTCTTTTTTCTTTTTGAGACGGAGTCTTGCTCTGTCGCCCGGGCTGGAGTGCAGTGGCCAGATCTCAGCTCACTGCAAGCTCCGCCTCCCAGGTTCACGCCATTCTCCTGCCTCAGCCTCCCAAGTAGCTAGGACTACAGGCGCCCGCCACCTCGCCCAGCTAGTTTTTTGTATTTTTTAGTAGAGACGGGGTTTCACTGTGTTAGCTAGGATGGTCTCGATCTCCTGACCTTGTGATCCGCCCGTCTCGGCCTCCCAAAGTGCTGGGATTACAGGCTTCAGCCACCGCACCCGGCCACATGATGCATTTTCAAACTCAACTCCCGACACGTACAAAGTGCTTGTCTTAATCAGAATTCCTAGTAAATAACCGTAAGTTCTGTGGATGCAGAGGCTGCAACCATCGTGATAATTGCTGTATTTCTAGTTCCTGGCACATAATTGATGCCCAGTAAGTTTTTCTTGCATAAATTAAAAGGAATTTCTTCTCTTGTAAATGACAGATGCCCAGTTGAAACAGCTTAAGGAAAAGGAGGGGTTTGTGGGCAAATTGAGCTTGGCTAGCCCCGATGCCTGCTAGCTGTTGTTGCGAGTCTGACTCTGACTTGTCTCTGCTTTCCTAGAGGCTGCTTCTCTTCTGCCAGCAGCACAAGGCTCCCACACCACCAGCCCAGACCTCTCAGGAGAAAGAGAACATGAAACATGACAATTTGGAATCTCTTAGTGATGAGGGAAAAAAATCCCAACTCAGATGGGTTTAAAAAGATAAAGGATATGTGATTTTAAAATGGACAGAGGACTTGAATAGACATGTCTCTAAAGATAATATATGAATGGCCAACAAGTATCTGAAAGGATGCCCCACGTGACTAATCATCACAGATGTGGAAATCAAACCTACAATGAGATATCACCCCATACCCAGCAGGATGGCCACTATAATAAAAGCAGGGATGTAGATGTGTTCATTCATCTCTTCACTAGCTGTTAAATGCTACTAGCGTTGGACCCTGAGCATAGAAAAATGGTTGAGACAATAGATGTAGACAGCAGTCTACTTAGGGACATTGTCAGAAGAACAAATACAGTAACTGCTGTCATAGATACACATACACTATGTGCTGTAATTTAAAAGTACTATAATAGAAATTTTGTGCATTTATGTATTTATTTAAGAGATGGGATCTCACTGTGTCACCCAGGCTGGAGTGCAGTGGCGCAATCATCATAGCTCACTGCAGCTTCCAATTCCTGGGTTCAAGAAATCCTCCTGCCTCAACCTCCCAATGCGCTGGGATTACAGGTGTAAGCCACTGTGCCCAGCTGCTCCTGACAGTTTTATGAGAAGAGCAAGCACTTGTATTCCTGTTAAGTTCCCAGTAAACCTCTCCTAACTTTCCATTGGCTGGATTCAGGTTATTTTTCATTGAGCCAGTCACTGTGGCCAGGAGGATGGGATGTGCTGATTGGACTCACCAATCAGGGCCCATTCAGGAGTGGAGGGTAGAGCTCGCTTTTTCAGATGCGCATGGGCTGTGCCTGGGAAGGTAGTATGGTTAAAAGGAAATGAGATGCAGGCAACCAGAAGCGGGGATGGATGCTAGGCAGGCTACAAGATACAGTTGTCAATTACATTGTGGCATATGGGTTGCTAACCTGGCATAAAGAATTCAAATTATTGGCTGGGCGCGATGGCTCATGCCTGTAATCCCAGCACTTTGGGAGGCTGAGGCGGGCGGATCACAAGGTCAGGAGTTCGAGAGCAGCCTTACCAACATCGTGAAACCCCGTCTCTACTAAAAATACAAAATTTAGCCAAGCATGGTTGTGCACATCTGTAATCCCAGCTACTCAGGAGGCTGAGGCAGGAGAGTCGCTTGAACCTGGGAGGCGGAGGTTGCAGTGAGCTGAGATTGTGCCACTGCACTCCAGCCTGGGCAACACAGTGAAACCCCTTTTCAAAAAAAAAAAAACATTTCAAATTATTTTAATGGGAGAGGTAGCTGCAACTTTCCCTGTGTTTAGCCAGACTGAGAGCCTCCCCACTAAACCAATGACAGCTGAAGATAAAAGATGTGTATCTCAGTGTGTCAGCTACTCCTTGGCCATAAGTCTAGACCAGTGACTAGAGGTCTGGCAGTAGGTATTAAATTTTTCCAGCCTGTGTGATGCTTCTCTTCTTCCCTGTCCTTTGTGGAGTCGTAGATGTGAGCTACCAGAAGACAAGTGGAGGAAAATTGCTTGAAAAACAGACAGAACCTGATATTAGCATTCTTGGTACTGAAAAACCTGGGCTCATCTTCTGTTTCTGTAATTTACTGGCTGTGTGAACTTCGGCAAATTTCAGAACCTCTATGATTCAGCTTCATCTATAAAACTGGAGTAATGATGTGATGATCAAATTTGCAGGGTTGAGATAAAGATGGAATGACATCAAGGTGCTGCCCTATGGAAGTACTCACTAAATGGGAGTTATTTTTGGTATCAATTTATTGAGGGCTTTATATGTACCAAGTGCTATGCTAACTGCTAGAAATATACTATGCCATTTAATTTTCCCAACAAGTCTATGAGGTAGGCATCTTATCTACATTTTACAGTTGTGAAAACTGAAGCTCATAAAGGTTTTATAACCTTTCTTTTTCTCACCCAGCCAGCAAGTGGATTCAGACAGGTCTATCTGATGCCTCGGATGGTATTTTATTTGCTACATTATACTGTGTCCTGCAGTGCTGATGAAAAACAGTTGCTCAGCTGAAACCTATTAGCCCCCAAGGTGATCTGTGCATGAGTTTCAGGGAATCTCTCAGCCCCTTTATATGATATGCAGACTTCTGTGTATATATTCATTTTTCTGGAGAGTTTATAGCATTCAATAGAAAGCTGTTCCTGTTCTCCAAAAAATGGTAATTTTTAATAAGGAGAAATCTGATAATGTACGTAGCAGGGTTTTATTCCATTTCCATGTATCCAGCTATCCATGGGTTGGACAATGGGTAAAAACCTGTAGTTAGATAAAAGGTATAAATTCTAACGTTCGATAGCAGTGACAATAGTTAGCAACAATATATCATATATTTCAAAGTAGCTAGAAGAGAGATCTTGGATCTATCCCTCCAATAAATATTTACCCAGGGCATTCTTTTCATCAGGCACTGAACTAAATGCCAGGATTATCTTTGAAAGACAGGATTTCAAGTATGTCAACATCTGTTTTACAATGAAGAAAACTTACATCTACTGATGAGATATGTTTTCCTCTGATAATGACTATTATGTAAATTGTTCTATATTCCCTTTATACTTTGGTGGGCAGAAAGCTTAGACTAAAAATTCTTACATTTTTATTTTAGCTCACATTGGCTCTTATTCTTTAATTCCCCTTAAAAATCTATATTTATTTTTTACTATATGTATTGGCATTGTTGGCTGCCTCAAATTGTCTATGAAATGGGCTGAGAAACAAAACCAATTTATTAAAAAAAAAAACCAAACAAGCATAATTAACTTCTAGTCGTCTCACTTTTTATTCCATGACTCATGGGAAGCTTTAGGAATATTCAACAATAATACTATTCACATATCCAGTGGAATTTGTAATTATGTGAGTTTTACACTGGTTATGTATTGTTAATCCCACATCAAGTAAAGGAAATAAAGCTCAGATTTTGCCCAAGGACTGATAGGAAATGGCCTTATGCTCTAACTTCAGTGTGGCACTCCTCATGCCATTCTTCCAAGAATGCACATCAAACATCTCTTTCCAGGCATTTTTGTTTGTACTTTTAAACTAAAAATGAAATACAGGCAACATTTTAGACAGTGTAGCTGACTTCTTGATTGCCTACCCAAATCCCATTCCTTTTTCTTTCTTTCTAACAAAGACCTTATTATTATTATTATTATTTTTGAGGTGCCATTGTGGCCATATTAAAATGTCCAACTTCCCAGACTCCCTTGCAGTGAAGGGTGGCCATGTGACCCATTGTAGCCAATATAATGGCGGCAGAAATCCAAAGAGTAGCATCTATTCCCAGACAAAAACACAAAAGATTGAGAGGAAAAGACTCGTGGTTCTTTTCTCTCTTCCTGCCTGCAATGTGGGCATCATACACGGAGCAGCAGCAGCCATCTTACAGCTAAGAGGAGGAAATCCTCAAGTTAAGATTGGCAGAGCAGGAAGAGCAAGCCAGTCCGAGTCCCAATGGACATTGCTGGTCAAGCAACCACTTTAGCCCTATACTGCTTACCTCCTGATTTCTTGCTATGTGAGGACAATAACCCTCTTAGGGGTCTCGACCACACTGGTAAGGTTTTCTGGGTCAAACATAATCCTAACTCTTAAGGCAGCTTAAATAAAGTGACAGAACTATTGATGAGCATTTTTTACTCTCAAATGACCAGAAATCACTTACCTAGGAATTGACAAGAGAATACTTATTTAGTTTTCATTGTCTAGGTTGCTACTTTATTAACATGGCCTAATCCTTCAATAAGAGAAATCACTGGTTGATTCTGTCCCGAATGACTCCATGTAAGGAAAGAGATTAAGGTTGAAATGACTCCTGTACAGTACTTTGAGAGTACATTGTGCAGGATTCCCTTGAGACTCTTCAATTCAATATTTACTTGTCTGTCCTTTCAAGATTGATTAGCAATTATTTATGGCAAAGATAAAGCAGGCAAACTGTGAGAGGAACATTTCTTAGAATAGTGATTTATTATTAACATCAGAAATATTCATTTATAAAATTTGAGCAAGAAAGAAAAATGTAAGAGGGAAACAGCAAATTATCTGAAATCCTACCATAACCAGAGTTAATATTTGCTATAGAACAGTCCAGGTCTTTGTGCATATGGCCCAATAGATGGATAGAAAAGGAGAGTGTGTGTGTGTGTGTGTGTGTGTGTGTGTGTGTGTGTGTGTGTG